>NC_091747.1:42619046-42644046 GCF_043380555.1 Nothobranchius furzeri | reverse complement strand
ACACCTTTTTTCAGGCATACCTGTTGGATGGCTTGGCCAGGTGGAACGAAGACAGGAGCATGTCAGCAGAAGGAAGATCAGAGCCTCACTCCTACAGCGGCCTCCTGAGGCATGCTGCAAACCAGCTGTCACAGGAAGTCCTCGGGAAGAGCTGTGTGAATTACACAGGGCCACAGGCGTACACAGGTGTGTTAGCAGAGCTGATGCACCAGTCAGAGGAGACGGAGTTCAGCTTTGACCAAGCTCTGATTAGATTAATATTTCATGCTAGCTAATTAAAAGTCAACAATGTGTTTGTTTGCTGAAATTGTGTCATGACAGTGAGTTAAAGTTAAAACAAACGTTAATTAAAGTTAAAGCTGATTTTTGATTGCTTTCAGGGGAACTCATTGGGGTCGAGTATCTCTACAACCAAACAGGAGATGTTCTTGAGGACCGCAGAGTGGCAATTGCAGCTTTGGAGACAGAAGACGTAGCTGTGGCAGAAGATGAGGGCTTTGAAGAGTCTGAGGTTTTTGTGGATCTCACAGTTCCCATCTTGGAAACCACGCTCCAGACTCCTCAACCTGCCTGTTCACATGACTTCTTAACATCACCTGCATCTGAACCCTTCCTAGAGATACCAGCTGTGGAAGTTAAACATGCTCCTGTGGATGACCTGGAAGAAAGTGAGTGATGTTCATGCCCAAATATCACATAAATGGGAAAGTCAAGATGGTTTCTTTTATTATGTAAAGTGACATAAGTGACTTTAGAACCAGGTTACTGATTAATTTTGTTCTATAAACCTGTGTCTGAAAGTGTGTGTGTGTATGTGTGTTTAATAAAAGGTTTTGATATTTATGTTTAGCTGCATCTCCATCAAGGCTGCCTGATTTCCACTCTGATGACACTATTCCAGGGACATCAAGGAGACAGGTAAGTTAGATATGATTTGGCTACTTTTGCCCATTTTTTTTCTTATAAATACGTAACAAACGTATCATTTAGGACTCCGTTGGCCCCGACAACACCGAAGGTTTCAGAGCTGTGCAGGATTTGGCTGAAGCACTCTTCAATCTGAGAGAGCACAGCCTGGCTCTCACCCTTGAAGAGTCCAATAACATTGTTGCTCTTTGGAAGAGATTGTCAGAGCACGACAAGGAGCGCACCGTTTTTTCTCCACGCCACCAAACAACCCTGAACAAAGGCCGTTTTAGAGCAACAAAAAAAATTGTTGCACCAGGCGTGGAGTCGACAAAGCGGTATGTTGGTCACAGCTGTTCAGCCACTGATGCATATTCTTCTACAGATCTTGCCTGAGTCCATTTTTCTTGCCTTTGTCCTCCTAGGTGCTATTCTGGAGCACGCATTCCTGGACAGTGGCCAGATTGCAACCGGATTGTTGAGGCCATTTTTGTCCAGCTCTGCATGGCTTATCCAAACCCAAAGAGAGTGGAAGGTGTGGCATTTTCAAGGTGGACCCTCATCATTCGTGCTTACAAGCACATTAGAGAGTGCATCCTGAACAACATCACCATCATGGAGGAGACGACCATACAGTTGCCAGAAGTCAACAAAACAACCCTCACACAGTGGTGAGTTAAAACTGTGTCATGATGGATAATGATGGACTCAAATTAGCTGACCCAGAGACAAACAGAATAACTTAAAGAAGTTTTATTCACAAGCGAGATACACAAATAGTACTCCCCAGGAGGATCAGTGGAGTAATGATAATTCACTTGGAGTGCTCACTCCGCTGGAGGTACGGTCTGCTCAGGGGGGTGTGAGAGAGAAGGGTGAAGATTAGATGGATCCACAAATTATTTGTAATCTTTAAAGGGGTCAAAGGATGGCTTACAGTGTCCTTGTGTGACCCGGCAGTGGTGGCAGGAATCACCATCGGATTGGAAGAGGGGGTTTCCAGCTGAGATGGGTAGGTAATGCAGTCTTATGCTGCATCAGCGTTACTCTGGAAGCATGAGTGAACAGAAAGTTAGTTGACTGCAGAGTACTTACCTGAGGGTTTTCTGATTTTACCGTAATGACTAACCAACTGGCCTCTCAGATAAGTAGATGAGACTCAGCTACAGAGACTGGGACTGGTGTCAGGGACTCCTCTGCTGGAGAGAAAATGAAGAAGATGAGAATCAGTAGAGAGAGAAGCAAGCCAACAACTTCATGACTGCTGGGATATGACAAACTATTAACTTCAGTGATAAAATCTGAGTGACTTTAAAAACAGGACAGAATATTAGTTGGTTTGTATTTCACAAACATCACAGAATCTGTAATATCGATAAGAACATTATTCCTTGAAATTAAAATCAGCTATTCTATTTATTTCATATGCAGGTATTGCAGACGCACCCGGGCACAGGAGAAAGACATTCTTGAACAGGGCATTCTGGCACCAAAGCCAGCCATTTCCGGTGAAACCAGTCAGCAGTCAGCACCACAGCACAAAGCCATTCAACCTGCTCCATCACACAAACCTTACACCTTCGTCCTTCATCCCGACACGGCTGGAACGGCAAAACTGAAAATCAAAAAGTCAGATAGAGCACAGTGCCCACCTCAGCCTCAGCCACAGAACACAGGACAGTTGTCTGTGGAAATTTTTCCACCAGCAACCTCATCTGGTCCCACCTATTCTGTACCTTCTTTTATTCCGATCCAGCCACTTCCTCAACCCATCCTGCCACAGTTTATCTGTGCTCCGACTCCCTCTGTGCCAGTGTACCCTGTTGTGGCTGGGCCATCAGCACCTAAAAGCCAGACACCACATGTACCCTACACCACACAGCAGTACAGGAAGAGGAAGGAAAAAGAGGAGCAGGCTGGACTACAGACACGAAAATATGTAAAAAAAAAAGACACAATAGTTTGCAAGAAGTGCCAAAAAGAAAGAAAGCCATCCTGCCATAAACAGTATTTTGGGAACTGGTACTGTGAAGAGACTGCAAACCAGACTTTTGAAGACTGGAGAGCTGAAATGGCTGCACGTGGCTATGGTAAAAAAAAATCTTAAATGTAAATAGCTTCATTTTTTCTGTTTTTGATGTTTGTGTGTTTACTGTTTGTTTTTTAGCCTGTTTGTAAAATAAACAAGTGTGAGTTTTTGTATTTTCTTGTTTTTCTTTAATTAGACTAATCAAAATATGTCCTGTTGGTGTCAAATAGTAAAGGTTCTGGTGAACACAGTACCAGTAAGTTCATATCCTGACAGGGGCAGAAAAAAGGTTTATCTTTGAATTTTATTAAGAAAACTACAGATTGCAGCTCAGAAAGGTTTCTCCTCTCTCTGCTGTGATTTCATTTGCAGATGTAGGAGGACATTGAAACAAAATGAAAGGGCCTGTGTACACTGTTGTGATTTTGAGTTAGAATTAATTGAATTATGGTAGATTGTATTTTATTTTGGTTCAGCCAAGGTGAGTAGATAGATCTGAAAAGGTGGAAATTAATAAACACCTGGAATGAGTATGTTTTCATTGCCATAGAGGGTTTTGAAACTAATTAGAATCAGGGGTTCAGGAAACTTGACATTTTAATTCAGTGGCATGTAAATAGAATTATATTAAAGCTCATTCATTTATTTTATCAGTTTTTATGCGTTTACTTTTGCTTGAAATTTATTTATAAAAACGCCTACATAGTTCACGGAGCATTGTTAATTAAGGTGTCAAGAATGCTCCGAGCGGGACTCGAACCCGCTGCATCGCACTCAACAGCACACCAACAATAACTACTACCAAAATCGATTGTGAGACTTATGCGCGCAAGCCTTGGCGCTAGTCAGCAGAGCATGAGACTCTTAATCTCAGGGTCGTGGGTTCAAGCCCCATATTGGGCGCTCAGGCCTTTGACAGAGTATGTTTTCATGCAGTGTCACCAGTTTACCCTGAATCAAAATGCGTTTGCTTGAAAAACAGAAATTGTGGCCATCGATTGGGGGAAGTTTTAAGCTCAGACAACACTAAGAAAAAACGCAAATAAAGTCCCAAATTCTTATGCCAGCACCTGCAATTCTTCTCACAAAAGAACTAGTAGAAAGATTACACATGAATAGACAGATGTTGCCTGTAGAATCTATGCCTAACATGGGCTTGACCCCATGACCCTGAGATTAAAAGTCTCATGCTCTACCGGCTGAGCTAGTCAGGCTACAAAATGATTGCAGACAGAAACAGAGTAAAATAGTCAGATAGATAGATAGATGAAAGATAGATAGATGATAGATAGATAGATAGATAGATAGATAGATAGATAGATAGATAGATAGATAGATAGATAGATAGATAGATAGATAGATAGATAGATAGATAGATGAATAGATTCTTTCATTCATTCATTCATTGGTTGATGACACTGTAAAAAAGTTTGTCACATAAGCGCACAAATCTTCAAATGAGTGGCACAGTAGTTATTTTTAAGTTTTTTTTATTTTAGATAACAACATTGTTAACAGAAAAGCACTTTTCTAAAAAATTTAGAAAAAGACCAACATATGTCTTTCTGCAGATCTGTACACCAAAGATACACCCACCCATATTTGAATAAATTGCTCCTGATAGCGTCCAGAGATCTTTATTCTTGAGATAAAATTAATCATAAACCTTTGTTACTAGTTAATGAATGTGTCAAGAGTGGGATTTGAACCCACACCTCCTACTGGAGACCAGAATCCCCATATTGGAATGGAAGCAATGCTTGAGTCTGGCGCCTTTGACCGCTCGGCCATCTTGACTGAAGATTGGAGTGGTATAATAAAGTTGCAGAGGTTGAATTGTGACCTACCCTCTGAAGTTGTCCTTTGCTATTTCATTGACCTTGTAGAACCACTTATCCCAAGTAAGACTGCTGGCTGTGATAATGAATACAATCGATAAGTTGTAAGTTTGGTCAAATGTCTGAAATGAAGTTGCCCAATCAAAAGCAATTGTTTTCATTCAAGTTCTACCCATTCCCAAAACACTTTGGATCTTTAGAAGATTGGTGTTCAACTTCAAAAGCTCTTTTATTGTTACTGAGTTACAGTAATTTGTTGTATCTGAAGGACCAGGGCAACAAAGCCTGTATGGCAAAACAGTGTCACCTCACGTTGTCAAACTTGTCAAGATTGTCAAATGCCCGACTAGCTCAGTCGGTAGAGCATGAGACTCTTAATCTCAGGGTCGTGGGTTCGAGCCCCATATTGGGCGCTTAGGCTTTTGACAGAGTATGTTTTCATGCAGTGTCACCAGTTTACCCTGAATCAAAATGCGTTTGCTTGAAAAACAGAAATTGTTGCCATCGATTGGGGGAAGTTTTAAGCTCAGACAACACTAAGAAAAAACGCAAATAAAGTCCCAAATTCTTATGCCAGCACCTGCAGTTCTTCTCACAAAAGAAATAGTAGAAAGATTACACATGAATAAACAGATGTTGCCTTTAGAATCTATGCCTAACATGGGACTTGAACCCATGACCCTGAGATTAAAATTCTCATGCTCTACCGGCTGAGCTAGTCAGGCTACAATAAGATAACAGACAGAAAATGAGTAAAATAGTCAGATAGATAGATAGATAGATAGATAGATAGATAGATAGATAGATAGATAGATAGATAGATAGATAGATAGATAGATAGATTCTTTCATTCATTAATTCATTGGTTGATGACACTGTAAAAAAGTTTGTCACATAAGCGCACAAATTTTCAAATGAGTGGCACAGTAGTTATTTTTAAGTTTTTTTAATGTTAGATAACAACATTGTTAACAGAAAAGCACTTTTCTAAAAAATTTAGAAAAAGACCAACATATGTCTTTCTGCAGATCTGTACACCAAAGATACACCCACCCATCTTTGAATAAATTGCTCCTGATAGCGTCCAGAGATATTTATTCTTGAGATAAAATTAATCATAAACAATTGTTACTAGTTAATGAATGTGTCAAGAGTGGGATTTGAACCCACACCTCCTACTGGAGAACAGAATGCCCATATTGGAATTGAAGCAATGCTTGAGTCTGGCGCCTTTGACCGCTCGGCCATCTTGACTGAAGATTGGAGTGGTATAATAAAGTTGCAGAGGTTGAATTGTGACCTACCCTCTGAAGTTGTCCTTTGCTATTTCATTGACCTTGTAGAACCACTTATCCCAAGTAAGACTGCTGGCTGTGATAATGAATACAATCGATAAGTTGTAAGTTTGGTCAAATGTCTGAAATGAAGTTGCCCAATCAAAAGCAATTGTTTTCATTCAAGTTCTACCCATTCCCAAAACACTTTGGATCTTTAGAAGATTGGTGTTCAACTTCAAAAGCTCTTTTATTGTTACTGAGTTACAGTAATTTCTTGTATCTGAAGGACCAAGGCAACAAACCCTGTATGGCAAAAAAGTGTCACCTCACGTTGTCAAACTTGTCAAGATTGTCAAATGCCCGACTAGCTCAGTCGGTAGAGCATGAGACTCTTAATCTCAGAGTCGTGGGTTCGAGCCCCACATTGGGGGCTTAGGCCTTTGACAGAGTATGTTTTCATGCAGTGTCACCAGTTTACCCTGAATCAAAATGCGTTTGCTTGAAAAACAGAAATTGTTGCCATCGATTGGGGGAAGTTTTAAGCTCAGACAACACTAAGAAAAAACGCAAATAAAGTCCCAAATTCTTATGCCAGCACCTGCAATTCTTCTCAAAAAAGAACTAGTAGAAAGATTACACATGAATAAACAGATGTTGCCTTTAGAATCTATGCCTAACATGGGACTTGAACCCATGACCCTGAGATTAAAAGTCTCATGCTCTACCGGCTGAGCTAGTCAGGCTACAATAAGATAACAGACAGAAACAGATTAAAAGAGTCAGATAGATAGATAGATAGATAGATAGATAGATAGATAGATAGATAGATAGATGATAGATAGATAGATAGATAGATGATAGATAGATAGATAGATAGATAGATAGATAGATAGATAGATAGATAGATAGATAGATAGATAGATAGATTATTTCATTCATTCATTCACTGGTTGATGACACTGTAAAAAAGTTTGTCACATAAGCGCACAAATTTTCAAATGAGTGGCACAGTAGTTATTTTTAAGGTTTTTTTTATGTTAGATAACAACATTGTTAACAGAAAAGCACTTTTCAAAAAAATTTAGAAAAAGACCAACATATGTCTTTCTGCAGATCTGTACACCAAAGATACACCCACCCATCTTTGAATAAATTGCTCCTGATAGCGTCCAGAGATCTTTATTCTTGAGATAAAATTAATCATAAACCTTTGTTACTAGTTAATGAATGTGTCAAGAGTGGGATTTGAACCCACACCTCCTACTGGAGACCAGAATCCCCATAATAGAATGGAAGCAATGCTTGAGTCTGGCGCCTTTGACCGCTCGGCCATCTTGACTGAAGATTGGAGTGGTATAATAAAGTTGCAGAGGTTGAATTGTGACCTACCCTCTGAAGTTGTCCTTTGCTATTTCATTGACCTTGTAGAGCCGCTTATCCCAAGTAAGACTGCTGGCTGTGATAATTAATACAATCGATAAGTTGTAAGTTTGGTCAAATGTCTGAAATGAAGTTGCCCAATCAAAAGCAATTGTTTTCATTCAAGTTCTACCCATTCCCAAAACACTTTGGATCTTTAGAAGATTGGTGTTCAACTTCAAAAGCTCTTTTATTGTTACTGAGTTACAGTAATTTGTTGTATCTGAAGGACCAGGGCAACAAACCCTGTATGGCAAAAAAGTGTCACCTCACGTTGTCAAACTTGTCAAGATTGTCAAATGCCCGACTAGCTCATTCGGTAGAGCATGAGACTCTTAATTTCAGGGTCGTGGGTTTGAGCCCCACGTTGGGCGCTTAGGCCTTTGACAGAGTATGTTTTCATGCAGTGTCACCAGTTTACCCTGAATCAAAATGCGTTGGCTTGAAAAACAGAAATTGTTGCCATCGATTGGGGGAAGTTTTAAGCTCAGACAACACTAAGAAAAAAATGCAAATAAAGTCCCAAATTCTTATGCCAGCACCTGCAATTCTTCTCAAAAAAGAACTAGTAGAAAGATTACACATGAATAAACAGATGTTGCCTTTAGAATCTATGCCTAACATGGGACTTGAACCCATGACCCTGAGATTAAAAGTCTCATGCTCTACCGGCTGAGCTAGTCAGGCTACAATAAGATAACAGACAGAAACAGATTAAAAGAGTCAGATAGATAGATAGATAGATAGATAGATAGATAGATAGATAGATAGATGATAGATAGATAGATAGATAGATAGATAGATAGATAGATAGATAGATAGATGATAGATAGATAGATAGATAGATAGATAGATAGATAGATTATTTCATTCATTCATTCACTGGTTGATGACACTGTAAAAAAGTTTGTCACATAAGCTCACAAATTTTCAAATGAGTGGCACAGTAGTTATTTTTAAGTTTTTTTTTATGTTAGATAACAACATTGTTAACAGAAAAGCACTTTTCAAAAAAATTTAGAAAAAGACCAACATATGTCTTTCTGCAGATCTGTACACCAAAGATACACCCACCCATCTTTGAATAAATTGCTCCTGATAGCGTCCAGAGATCTTTATTCTTGAGATAAAATTAATCATAAACCTTTGCTACTAGTTAATGAATGTGTCAAGAGTGGGATTTGAACCCACACCTCCTACTGGAGACCAGAATCCCCATATTAGAATGGAAGCAATGCTTGAGTCTGGCGCCTTTGACCGCTCGGCCATCTTGACTGAAGATTGGAGTGGTATAATAAAGTTGCAGAGGTTGAATTGTGACCTACCCTCTGAAGTTGTCCTTTGCTATTTCATTGACCTTGTAGAGCCGCTTATCCCAAGTAAGACTGCTGGCTGTGATAATTAATACAATCGATAAGTTGTAAGTTTGGTCAAATGTCTGAAATGAAGTTGCCCAATCAAAAGCAATTGTTTTCATTCAAGTTCTACCCATTCCCAAAACACTTTGGATCTTTAGAAGATTGGTGTTCAACTTCAAAAGCTCTTTTATTGTTACTGAGTTACAGTAATTTGTTGTATCTGAAGGACCAGGGCAACAAACCCTGTATGGCAAAACAGTGTCACCTCACGTTGCCAAACTTGTCAAAATTGTCAAATGCCCGACTAGCTCATTCGGTAGAGCATGAGACTCTTAATCTCAGGGTCGTGGGTTCGAGCCCCACGTTGGGCGCTTAGGCCTTTGACAGAGTATGTTTTCATGCAGTGTCACCAGTTTACCCTGAATCAAAATGCATTGGCTTGAAAAACAGAAATTGTTGCCATCGATTGGGGGAAGTTTTAAGCTCAGACAACACTAAGAAAAAATGCAAATAAAGTCCCAAATTCTTATGCCAGCACCTGCAATTCTTCTCAAAAAAGAACTAGTAGAAAGATTACACATGAATAAACAGATGTTGCCTTTAGAATCTATGCCTAACATGGGACTTGAACCCATGACCCTGAGATTAAAAGTCTCATGCTGTACCGGCTGAGCTAGTCAGGCTACAATAAGATAACAGACAGAAACAGAGTAAAAGAGTCAGATAGATAGATAGATAGATAGATAGATAGATAGATAGATAGATAGATTATAGATAGATAGATAGATAGATAGATAGATAGATAGATAGATAGATAGATAGATAGATAGATAGATAGATAGATAGATAGATAGATAGATAGATAGATTCTTTCATTCATTCATTCATTGGTTGATGACACTGTAAAAAAGTTTGTCACATAAGCGCACAAATCTTCAAATGAGTGGCACAGTAGTTATTTTTAAGTTTTTTTATGTTAGATAACAACATTGTTAACAGAAAAGCACTTTTCTAAAAAAATTAGAAAAAGACCAACATATGTCTTTCTGCAGATCTGCACACCAAAGATACACCCACCCATCTTTGAATAAATTGCTCCTGATAGCGTCCAGAGATCTTTATTCTTGAGATAAAATTAATCATAAACCTTTGTTACTAGTTAATGAATGTGTCAAGAGTGGGATTTGAACCCACGCCTCCTACTGGAGACCAGAATCCCCATATTGGAATGGAGGCAATGCTTGAGTCTGGCGCCTTTGACCGCTCGGCCATCTTGACTGAAGATTGGAGTAGTATAATAAAGTTGCAGAGGTTGAATTGTGACCTACCCTCTGAAGTTGTCCTTTGCTATTTCATTGACCTTGTAGAACCACTTATCCCAAGTAAGACTGCTGGCTGTGATAATGAATACAATCGATAAGTTGTAAGTTTGGTCAAATGTCTGAAATGAAGTTGCCCAATCAAAAGCAATTGTTTTCATTCAAGTTCTACCCATTCCCAAAACACTTTGGATCTTTAGAAGATTGGTGTTCAACTTCATAAGCTCTTTTATTGTTACTGAGTTACAGTAATTTGTTGTATCTGAAGGACCAGGGCAACAAACCCTGTATGGCAAAACAGTGTCACCTCACGTTGTCAAACTTGTCAAGATTGTCAAATGCCCGACTAGCTCAGTCGGTAGAGCACGATACTCTTAATCTCAGGGTCGTGGGTTTGAGCCCCACGTTGGGCGCTTAGGCCTTTGACAGAGTATGTTTTCATGCAGTGTCACCAGTTTACCCTGAATCAAAATGCGTTTGCTTGAAAAACAGAAAATGTTGCCATGGATTGGGGGAAGTTTTAAGCTCAGACAACACTAAGAAAAACTCAAATAAAGTCCCAAATTCGTATGCAAGCACCTGCAATTCTTCTCACAAAAGAACTAGTAGAAATATTACACATGAATAGACAGATGTTGCCTTAAGAATCTATGCCTAACATGGGACTTGAACCCATGACCCTGAGATTAAAATTCTCATGCTGTACCGGCTGAGCTAGTCAGGCTACTAAATGATTACAGACAGAAACAGAGTAAAATAGTCAGACAGATAAATAGATGATAGATAGATAGATAGATAGATAGATAGATAGATAGATAGATAGATAGATAGATAGATAGATAGATTCTTTCTTTCATTCATTCATTGGTTGATGACACTGTAAAAAAGTTAGTCACATAAGCGCACAAATCTTCAAATGAGTGGCACAGTAGTTATTTTTAAGTTTTTTTTATTTTAGATAACAACATTGTTAACAGAAAAGCACTTTTCTAAAAAATTTAGAAAAAGACAAACATATGTCTTTCTGCAGATCTGTACACCAAAGATACACGCACCCATCTTTGAATAAATTGCTCCTGATAGCGTCCAGAGATCTTTATTCTTGAGATAAATTTAATCATAAACCTTTATTACTAGTTAATGAATGTGTCAAGAGTGGGATTTGAACCCACGCCTCCTACTGTAGATCAGAATCCCCATATTGGAATGGAAGCAATGCTTGAGTCTGGCGCCTTTGACCGCTCGGCCATCTTGACTGAAGATTAGAGTGGTATAATAAAGTTGCAGAGGTTGAATTGTGACCTACCCTCTGAAGTTGTTCTTTCCTATTTCATTGACCTTGTAGAACCACTTATCCCAAGTAAGACTGCTGGCTGTGATAATGAATACAAGCGATAAGTTGTAAGTTTGGTCAAATGTCTGAAATGAAGTTGCCCAATCAAAAGCAATTGTTTTCATTCAAGTTCTACCCATTCCCAAAACACTTTGGATCTTTAGAAGATTGGTGTTCAACTTCAAAAGCTCTTTTATTGTTACTGAGTTACAGTAATTTGTTGTATCTGAAGGACCAGGGCAACAAAGCCTGTATGGCAAAAAAGTGTCACCTCACGTTGTCAAACTTGTCAATATTGTCAAATGCCCGACTAGCTCAGTCGGTAGAGCATGAGACTCTTAATCTCAGGGTCGTGGGTTCGAGCCCCACGCTGGGCGCTTAGGCCTTTGACAGAGTATGTTTTCATGCAGTGTCACCAGTTTACCCTGAATCAAAATGCGTTTGCTTGAAAAACAGAAAATGTTGCCATCGATTGGGGGAAGTTTTAAGCTCAGACAACACTAAGAAAAAACGCAAATAAAGTCCCAAATTCTTATGCCAGCACCTGCAATTCTTCTCACAAAAGAACTAGCAGAAAGATTACACATGAATAAATAGATGTTGCCTTTAGAATCTATGCCTAACATGGGACTTGAACCCATGACCCTGAGATTTAAAGTCTCGTGCTCTACCGGCTGAGCTAGTCAGGCTACAAAATGATAACAGACAGAAACAGAGTAAAACAGTCAGATAGATAGATAGATAGATAGATAGATAGATAGATAGATGATAGATAGATAGATAGATAGATAGATAGATAGATAGATAGATAGATAGATAGATAGATAGATAGATAGATAGATAGATAGATAGATTCTTTCATTCATTCATTCATTGGTTGATGACACTGTAAAAAAGTTTGTCACATAAGCGCACAAATCTTCAAATGAGTGGCACAGTAGTTATTTTTAAGTTTTTTTTATGTTAGATAACAACATTGTTAACAGAAAAGCACTTTTCTAAAAAATTTAGAAAAAGACCAACATATGTCTTTCTGCAGATCTGTACACCAAAGATACACCCACCCATCTTTGAATAAATTGCTCTTGATAGCGTCCAGAGATCTTTATTCTAGAGATAAAATTAATCATAAACCTTTGTTACTAGTTAATGAATGTGTCAAGAGTGGGATTTGAACCCACGCCTCCTACTGGAGACCAGAATCCCCATATTGGAATGGAAGCAATGCTTGAGTCTGGCTCCTTTGACCGCTTGGCCATCTTGACTGAAGATTGGTGTGGTATAACAAAGTTGCAGAGGTTGAATTGTGACCTACCTTCTGAAGTTGTCCTTTGCTATTTCATTGACCTTGTAGAACCACTTATCCCAAGTAAGACTGCTGGCTGTGATTATGAATACCATCGATAAGTTGTAAGTTTGGTCAAATGTCTGAAATGAAGTTGCCCAATCAAAAGCAATTGTTTTCATTCAAGTTCTACCCATTCCCAAACACTTTGGATCTGTAGAAGATTGGTGTTCAACTTCAAAAGCTCTTTTATTGTTACTGAATTACAGTAATTTGTTGTATCTGAAGGACCAGGGAAACAAACCCTGAATGGCAAAACAGTGTCACCTCACGTTGTCAAACTTGTCAAGATTGTCAGATGCCCGACTAGCTCAGTCGGTAGAGCATGAGACTCTTAATTTCAGGGTCGTTGGTTTGAGCCCCACGTTGGGCGCTTAGGCCTTTGACAGAGTATGTTTTCATGCAGTGTCACCAGTTTACCCTGAATAAAAATGTGTTTGCTTGAAAAACAGAAATTGTTGCCATAGATTGGGGGGAGTTTTAAGCTCAGACAACACTAAGAAAAAACTCAAATAATGTCCCAAATTCTTATGCCAGCACCTGCAATTCTTCTCACAAAAGAACTAGTAGAAAGATTATACATGAATAGACTGATGTTGCCTTTAGAATCTCTGCCTAACATGGGACTGAACCCATGACCCTGAGATTAAAAGTCTCATGCTCTACCGACTGAGCTAGTCAGGCTACAAAATCAATACAGACAGAAAAAGAGTAAAATAGTCAGATAGATAGATAGATAGATAGATAGATAGATAGATAGATAGATAGATAGATTCTTTCTTTCATTCATTCATTGGTTGATGACACTGTAAAAAAGTTTGTCACATAAGCGCACAAATCTTCAAATGAGTGGCACAGTAGTTATTTTTAAGTTTTTTTTTATTTTAGATAACAACAATTTTAACAGAAAAGCACTTTTCTAAAAAATTTAGAAAAAGACCAACATATGTCTTTCTGCAGATCTGTACACCAAAGATACACCCACCCATCTTTGAATAAATTGCTGTTGATAGCGTCCAGAGATCTTTATTCTTGAGATAAAATTAATCATAAACCTTTGTTTCTAGTTAATTAATGTGTCAAGAGTGGGTTTTGAACCCACGCCTCCTAATGGAGACCAGAATCCCCATATTGGAATGGAAGCAATGCTTGAGCCTGGCGCCTTTGACCGCTCGGCCATCTTGACTGAAGATTGGGGTTGTATAATAAAGTTGCAGAGGTTGAATTGTGACCTACCCTCTGAAGTTGTCCTTTGCTATTTCATTGACTTTGTAGAACCACTTATCCCAAGTAAGACTGCTGGCTGTGATAATGAGTACAATCGATAAGTTGTAAGTTTGGTCAAATGTCTGAAATGAAGTTGCCCAATCAAAAGCAATTGTTTTCATTCAAGTTCTACCCATTCCCAAAACACTTTGGATCTTTAGAAGATTGGTGTTCAACTTCAAAAGCTCTTTTATTGTTACTGAGTTACAGTAATTTGTTGTATCTGAAGGACCAGGGCAACAAACCCTGTATGGCAAAACAGTGTCACCTCACGTTGTCAAACTTGTCAAGATTGTCAATTGCCCGACTAGCTCAGTCGGTAGAGCATGAGACTCTTAATCTCAGGGTCGTGGGTTCGAGCCCCACGTTGGGTGCTTAGGCATTTGACAGAGTACGTTTTCATGCAGTGTCACCAGTTTCCCCTGAATAAAAATGCTTTTGCTTGAAAAACAGAAATTGTTGCCATAGATTGGGGGAAGTTTTAAGCTCAGACAACACTAAGAAAAAACTCAAATAAAGTCCCAAATTCTTATGCCAGCACCTGCAATTCTTCTCACAAAAGAACTAGTAGAAAGATTACACATGAATAGACAGATGTTGCCTTTAGAATGTATGCCTAACATGGGACTTGAACCCATGACCCTGAGATTAAAAGTCTCATGCTCTACCGGCTGAGCTAGTCAGGCTACAAAATGATTACAGACAGAAACAGAGTAAAATAGTCAGATAGATAGATGATGATAGATAGATAGATAGATAGATAGATAGATAGATAGATAGATAGATAGATAGATAGATAGATAGATAGATAGATAGATAGATAGATAGATAGATAGATAGATAGATAGATAGATAGATAGATAGATTATTTCATTCATTCATTCATTGGTTGATGACACTGTAAAAAAGTTTGTCACATAAGCGCACAAATCTTCAAATGAGTGGCACAGTAGTTATTTTTAAGTTTTTTTTTATTTTAGATAACAACATTGTTAGCAGAAAAGCACTTTTCTAAAAAATTTAGAAAAAGACCAACATATGACTTTCTGCAGATCTGTACACCAAAGATACACCCACCCATCTTTGAATAAATTGCTCTTGATAGCATCCAGAGATCTTTATTCTTGAGATAAAATTAATCATACACCTTTGTTTCTAGTTAATGAATGTGCCAAGAGTGGGAATTGAACCCACGCCTCCTACTGGAGACCAGAATCCCCACATTGGAATGGAACCAAAGCTTGAGTCTGGCTTCTTTGACCGCTCGGCCATCTTGACTGAAGATTGGAGTGGTATAATAAAGTTGCAGAGGTTGAATTGTGACCTACCCTCTGAAGTTGTCCTTTGCTATTTCATTGACCTTGTAGAACCACTTATCCCAAATAAGACTGCTGGCTGTGATAATGAATACAATCGATAAGTTGTAAGTTTGGTCAAATGTCTGAAATGAAGTTGCCCAATCAAAAGCAATTGTTTTCATTCAAGTTCTACCCATTCCCAAAACACTTTGGATCTTTAGAAGATTGGTGTTCAACTTCAAAAGCTCTTTTATTGTTACTGAGTTACAGTAATTTGTTGTATCTGAAGGACCAGGGTAGAGGGCTGCATTGGGATTGGGTCCCGCCGGGTCCCGCGGGACCCAACACAAATCTCGCGGGAGCGGGCGGTTTGAATTTTGCTGCGGGCGGGAACGGTCGGTTAAAAAAAACAGTGCGGGATCGGGATAAGCATGATGGAGTCGGCAACTGACGTTGAAAGGAAGCTAAAACAAGGTCTTTATGACACGAAAATCAAGCAAGGCAAGTCAGACATTTGGAGGAGTTTCTCAATTGTTTGTGACAAAGCTGGAAACGAATTGGACTTTGTCAGTTGCGACAAATGCGCGAAAATACTCGTCTACAACGGACACAAATCCGGCACCTCTGGGTTGAGGCGGCACTCCTGCTCTGTTCTCCCCGGTCAAAGTATGCTGCTTTTCAAGGATAAACCACTTCTCCCTGCACAAATTAAACAAGAAACTGCTGAGAAATGTGTGGAAGTGTGCTGCGCAGACATACGGCCGTATGATTTTGTTGCCGGGAAAGGCTTTGTTGACATAGCGCAACATTTTGTTAATGTTGCCGCTAAATATTAGCCTGGCAAGGCAGACTAAATAAATGTATTATTTAGTCTGGCCACGCTTCATTGACGGCTCTCGGTTGTGGGGCGGGTTCTACCGTTGTCTGTCAAATGATCTCCGCATTCCACTGGACAATGAATGTGACATACTCTTGTTTCACTCTGTTGCATCATCCCACCCACCAGGCATACAGAGTGCCCTGATTGGCCCACCATGCGGACAAAGCTCTGTGATTTGTTCACTAAGCAGATAGAGCACTATGATTGGCCCACCATTATGGACCAATCACAGCTCTTTATGTGTTTGAAACCCCTCTAGAGAGTTGTGATTGGCCAGCCAGAGTCCTGGTAGGAGCTGCTGAGGTTCCAATGGAGCATGCCTAGACCATTCTTTGCAAAGCAAGAATTTGGTCTAGTTCACTAGGCTAAATAAATATGGCAAATTTGATGTAAAAGATATTTTGCCTCATCCAACCACTGTATCCAGACATGTCGAGGGGCGAGCAACAGCGCTGCAGGCGTCAGTCGCAGCGGAGATAAGGCCCATCATTGAAACGTACGGATGCGCCATCACAACAGATATCTGGACGGAGGATTATCATAAAACGTCATTTATATCCGGCACCATCCATTATGCAAACAACGACTTCAACCTAGTTTCCAGGGTGTTATTTGCTGCTCCGTTCGAGAGCGGTGTGTCAAAAACAGGGGAGAATATCAGGAACCTGCTCTTCCAGAAACTCCGTGAGTTTGGAATAGATGCGACACTCCTGTCTGGCCGTGTTGTGTTTGTCACCGACCGTGGAGCCAACATAGTTGCTGCCCTGCGTGGATACACAAGGCTGAACTGCAACGCACACATCCTGAACGTCACTCTGTCTAGTGCATTTTCACCAGGTGTGTTGGATGAAACTGCTGAGCTGTCTGAACTGTTGACCAATGCAAAAAAACTGGTGAAATATTTAAAACATTCAGGTCTGCAAAACAACTTGAAAAAATATCTCAAGCAGTCAGTCGAGACCCGATGGAATTCAAATTATGACATGTTGGATTCCATACTTCAACAGCATGAGGAAATCTCCACATTACTGCTGAGCAATAACCAATATGAAAGAATTGTGCAGATCAATGGAAACACTCTGAAAACAGTAGTTGCATTTCTTAAGTTATTTAAGGATGCTACTAATGACCTAGAATCCGACAACTCCACTCCCAGCGCATCACTTCCACTGCCGTGGTCTGTGAGACTCATTGAACACTGCCAAGCTGCATCCCACGAGCCCTTGCTCTCTAAAGTCGCCAGTGTGTGTGCCTCACGTCTGGAAGAACTTATGGGCACCAGTGACACATCTGCATCCCCTCTCCACATGATGTACAGGATTGCAACACTGCTGACTCCTAAAATGCGACTGCTACGGATGCTGCCCTCAGACGCAAGAGAAGATGTAATTAAAGGTATGCTGCCTAGCTTTTTATAAAAACAGAAAATGGCATGCAATGCAGTTATAATTAAAATTATATTTAAAATGAATTTTAAAAATAGAAGGAGAAATAAGAATGAATGAGAGGCATAATAGCTAAATGAATGACACGAGCCATTTTTTAAATAAATATTAATTAATATATGAATAAAATCCTTTTTTAAGGGCGCAAAGGATATTATTCAGAAGATGCAGTTTGACCTGGTCCCAGCCACAGCAGAGGATGAGCCACCACCAGCCAAAAAGCAAAGCACAGAACGATTCGCAGACTGGGAAGATGACGCGTCATTTGCATCAGCGCCAAAGTCGGTCGATGATGAAATTTCTGAATATCTCACCTGCCGGCTCTCTGACAACCCAGACCCAAACAACGTGCTTCAATGGTGGAAGTTCAACAAAGAGCGCTTCCAAGCGCTCTCAAAGCTGGCGCGTTTCATTTTCAGTATCCCTGCTTCCAGTGCGCCTTCAGAGCGCGCATTCAGTGTCTGTGGGCGCATCTTGGAAGAGAGACGCACAGGATTGGGACCGCAGTCGGTCAGCCACATTCTCTTCCTTCACAGCAATATTCCAACCAAGTGATTAATCAGTAAATTTAATTTTTTGGTTTTTATAAGTTATCTTTGTTATCTATTATTGTTATTTGAGCCACTCAATCTGTTGCTATTTGTTAATTAGGTGCCTGTGTTACTGTCCGGCATGCCTAAGTTTGAAAGTTTTTATTTTACTTTATTTTTTCAAACAGAACACCTGCAACATATGGCAAAAAACTTTAAATCTGCTGTTGTTCATGTTTATACGGTACTTGTTTTGCAAAGCGGTCTATTTTATGTACAATGTGATTGTGTAAATTTTTTATACACATGTATAAGAACGAAGTTATTAAAAGTCACTGCGCTGTGTTGTCTATATGCCGATTGTGTCAATATTTCTCATTCAGGTCTCTTAGAAAAGAGGCCTCGATCAATGCGTGATTACAGAGGAGAATAGAATATGAAACGGCCTTGATTTTCCTTTAAGCACCACACAGTAGCTCCTTTATTTTTTTTTTTTAAGAATTTTATAATTTAAGTAGTGAGGAGTTATTTGAAATCGCATGCGCCGAGGTGTCACCGGTGATCCTGGTGACGCATCGGCGTTAAATGGTTAATCCTGACCAAGACGTGCAGGCCTGAGAAATGAAACAAGGATTCATGTGGTTTCCGTATCCAATAAAATGACATGTTTTCTCCAGAACCAGAGAGGACACAAACTCAATACATCTCTTTTATTGTGAGGTAATAATTTCTCCAGGCTTTGCGGTTGCGGACAGGAGTGGACATGCACACTGCGGGTGCAGGCGGGAGTGTAACATACACGTTGCGGTTGTGGGCGGGAGTGGACATGCACACTGCGGGTGCGGGCGGGAGTGTAACACACACATTGCGGTTGCGGGCGGTAATGGTCAGAAATTCAGCGGGAGCGGGCAGGAGCGGGATGAAGAAAACAGTCCCGCGCAGGGCTCTAGACCCTGTATGGCAAAACAGTGTCACCTCACGTTGTCAAACTTGTCAAGAATGTCAAATGCCTGACTAGCTCAGTCGGTAGAGCATGAGACTCTTAATCTCAGGGTCGTGGGTTCGAGCCCCACGTTGGGCGCTCAGGCCTTTGACAGAGTATGTTTTCATGCAGTGTCACCAGTTTACCCTGAATCAAAATGCGTTTGCTTGAAAAACAGAAATTGTTGCCATCGATTGGGGGAAGTTTTAAGCTCAGACAACACTAAGAAAAAATGCAAATAAAGTCCCAAATTCTTATGCCAGCACCTGCAATTCTTCTCACAAAAGAACTAGTAGAAAGATTACACATGAATAAACAGATGTTGCCTTTAGAATCTATGCCTAACATGGGACTTGAACCCATGACCCTGAGATTAAAAGTCTCATGCTCTACCGGCTGAGCTAGTCAGGCTACAAAATGATCACAGACAGAAACAGAGTAAAATAGTCAGATAGATAGATAGATAGATAGATAGATAGATAGATAGATAGATAGATAGATAGATAGATAGATAGATAGATAGATAGATAGATAGATAGATAGATAGATAGATAGATAGATAGATAGATAGATAGATAGATAGATAAATAGATTCTTTCATTCATTCATTCATTGGTTGATGACACTGTAAAAAAGTTTGTCACATAAGCGCACAAATCTTCAAATGAGTGGCACAAAAGTTATTTTTAAGTTTTTTTTATTTTAGATAACAACATTGTTAACAGAAAAGCACTTTTCTAAAAAATTTAGAAAAAGACCAACATATGTCTTTCTGCAGTTCTGTACACCAAAGATACACCCACCCATCTTTGAATAAATTGCTCTTGATAGCATCCAAAGATCTTGATTCTTGAGATAAAATTAATCATAAACCTTTGTTTCTAGTTAATGAATGTGCCAAGAATGGGATTTGAACCCACGCCTCCTACTGGAGACCAGAATCCCCATATTGGAATGGAAGCAATGCTTGAGTCTGGCTTCTTAGACCGCTCGGCCATCTTGACTGAAGATTGGAGTGGTATAATAAAGTTGCAGAGGTTGAATTGTGACCTACCCTCTGAAGTTGTCCTTTGCTATTTCATTGACCTTGTAGAACCACTTATCCCAAGTAAGACTGCTGGCTGTGATAATGAATACAATCGATAAGTTGTAAGTTTGGTCAAATGTCTGAAATGAAGTTGCCCAATCAAAAGCAATTGTTTTCATTCAAGTTCTACCCATTCCCAAAACACTTTGGATCTTTAGAAGATTGGTGTTCAACTTCAAAAGCTCTTTTATTGTTACTGAGTTACAGTAATTTGTTGTATCTGAAGGACCAAGGCAACAAACCCTGTATGGCAAAACAGTGTCACCTCACGTTGTCAAACTTGTCAAGATTGTCAAATGCCCGACTAGCTCAGTCGGTAGAGCATGAGACTCTTAATCTCAGGGTCGTGGGTTAAAGCCCCACGTTGGGCGCTTAGGCTTTTGACAGAGTATGTTTTCATGCAGTGTCACCAGTTTACCCTGAATCAAAATGTGTTTGCTTGAAAAACAGAAATTGTTGCCATCGATTGGGGGAAGTTTTAAGCTCAGACAACACTAAGAAAAAATGCAAATAAAGTCCCAAATTCTTATGCCAGCACCTGCAATTCTTCTCACAAAAGAACTAGTAGAAAGATCACACATGAATAAACAGATGTTGCCTTTAGAATCTACGCCTAACATGGGACTTGAACCCATGACCCTGAGATTAAAATTCTCATGTTCTACCGGCTGAGATAGTCAGGCTACAATAAGATAACAGACAGAAACAGAGTAAAATAGTCAGATAGATAGATAGATAGATAGATAGATAGATAGATAGATAGATAGATAGATAGATAGATAGATAGATAGATAGATAGATAGATAGATAGATAGATAGATTCATTCATTCATTGGTTGATGACACTGTAAAAAAGTTTGTCACATAAGCGCACAAATCTTCAAATGAGTGGCACAAAAGTTATTTTTAAGTTTTTTTTTTTATTTTAGATAACAACATTGTTAACAGAAAAGCACTTTTCTAAAAAATTTAGAAAAAGACCAACATATGTCTTTCTGCAGATCTGTACACCAAAGATACACCCACCCATCTATGAATAAATTGCTCTTGATAGCATCCAGAGATCTTTATTCTTGAGATAAAATTAATCATAAACCTTTGTTTCTAGTTAATGAATGTGCCAAAAATGGGATTTGAACCCACGCCTCCTACTGGAGACCAGAATCCCCATATTGGAATGGAAGCAATGCTTGAGTCTGGCTTCTTAGACCGCTCGGCCATCTTGACTGAAGATTGGAGTGGTATAATAAAGTTGCAGAGGTTGAATTGTGACCTACCCTCTGAAGTTGTCCTTTGCTATTTCATTGACCTTGTAGAACCACTTATCCCAAGTAAGACTGCTGGCTGTGATAATGAATACAATCGATAAGTTGTAAGTTTGGTCAAATGTCTGAAATGAAGTTGCCCAATCAAAAGCAATTGTTTTCATTCAAGTTCTACCCATTCCCAAAACACTTTGGATCTTTAGCAGATTGGTGTTCAACTTCAAAAGCTCTTTTATTGTTACTGAGTTACAGTAATTTGTTGTATCTGAAGGACCAGGGCAACAAACCCTGTATGGCAAAACAGTGTCACCTCACGTTGTCAAACTTGTCAAGATTGTCAAATGCCCGACTAGCTCAGTCGGTATAGCATGAGACTCTTAATCTCAGGTTCGTGGGTTCGAGCCCCACGTTGGGCGCTTACGCTTTTGACAGAGTATGTTTTCATGCAGTGTCACCAGTTTACCCTGAATCAAAATGCGTTTGCTTGAAAAACAGACATTGTTGCCATCGATTGGGGGAAGTTTTAAGCTCAGACAACACTAAGAAAAAACGCAAATAAAGTCCCAAATTCTTATGCCAGCACCTGCAATTCTTCTCACAAAAGAACTAGTAGAAAGATTACACATGAATAAACAGATGTTGCCTTTAGAATCTATGCTTAACATGGGACTTGAACACATGACCCTGAGATTAAAATTCTCATGCTCTACCGGCTGAGCTAGTCAGGCTACAATAAGATAACAGACAGAAACAGAGTAAAATAGTCAGATAGATAGATAGATAGATAGATAGATAGATAGATAGATAGATAGATAGATAGATCGATAGATAGATCGATAGATAGATCGATAGATAGATAGATAGATAGATAGATAGATAGATAGATAGATAGATAGATAGATAGATTCATTCATTCATTCATTCATTGGTTGATGACACTTTAAAAAAGTTTGTCACATAAGCGCACAAATTTTCAAATGAGTGGCACAGTAGTTATTTTTAAGTTTTTTTATGTTAGATAACAACATTGTTAACAGAAAAGCACTTTTCTAAAAAATTTAGAAAAAGACCAACATATGGCTTTCTGCAGATCTGTACACCAAAGATACACCCACCCATCTTTGAATAAATTGCTCCTGATAGCGTCCAGAGATCTTTATTCTTGAGATAAAATTAATCATAAACCTTTGTTACTAGTTAATGAATGTGTCACGAGTGGGATTTGAACCCACACCTCCTACTGGAGACCAGAATCCCCATATTGGAATGGAAGCAATGCTTGAGTATGGCGCCTTTGACCGCTCGGCCATCTTGGCAGAAGAATGGAGCGGTATAATAAAGTTGCAGGGTTGAATTGTGACCTACCCTCTGAAGTTGTCCTTTGATATTTCATTGACCTTGTAGAACCACTTATCCCAAGTAAGACTGCTGGCTGTGATAATTAATACAATCGATAAGTTGTAAGTTTGGTCAAATGTCTGAAATGAAGTTGCCCAATCAAAAGCAATTGTTTTCATTCAAGTTCTACCCATTCCCAAAACACTTTGGATCTTTAGAAGATTGGTGTTCAACTTCAAAAGCTCTTTTATTGTTACTGAGTTACAGTAATTTCTTGTATCTGAAGGACCAGGGCAACAAACCCTGTATGGCAAAACAGTGTCACCTCACGTTGTCAAACTTGTCAAGCTTGTCAAATGCCCGACTAGCTCAGTCGGTAGCGCATGAGACTCTTAATCTCAGGGTCGTGGGGTCGAGCCCCACGTTGGGTGCTTAGGCCTTTGACAGAGTACGTTTTCATGCAGTGTCACCAGTTTACCCTGAATCAAAATGCGTTTGCTTGAAAAACAGAAATTGTTGCCATAGTTTGGGGGAAGTTTTAAGCTCAGACAACACTAAGAAAAAACTCTAATAAAGTCCCAAATTCTTATGCCAGCACCTGCAATTCTTCTCACAAAAGGACTAGTAGAAAGATTACACATGAATAGACAGATGTTGCCTTTAGAATGTATGCCTAACATGGGACTTGAACCCATGACCCTGAGATTAAAAGTCTCATGCTCTACCGGCTGAGCTAGTCAGGCTTTAAAACGATAACAGACAGAAACAGAGTAAAATAGTCAGATAGCTAGCTAGATAGATAGATAGATAGATAGATAGATAGATAGATAGATAGATAGATAGATAGATAGATAGATAGATGGATAGATAGATAGATAGATAGATAGATAGATAGATTCTTTCATTCATTCATTCATTGGTTGATGACACTGTAAAAAAGTTTGTCACATAAGCGCACAAATCTTCAAATGAGTGGCACAAAAGTTATTTTTAAGTTTTTTTTATTTTAGATAACAACATTGTTAACAGAAAAGCACTTTTCTAAAAAATTTAGAAAAAGACCAACATATGTCTTTCTGCAGATCTGTACACCAAAGATACACCCACCCATCTTTGAATAAATTGCTCTTGATAGCATCCAGAGATCTTTATTCTTGAGATAAAATTAATCATAAACCTTTGTTTCTAGTTAATGAATGTGCCAAGAGTGGGATTTGAACCCACGCCTCCTACTGGAGATCAGAATCCCCATATTGGAATGGAAGCAATGCTTGAGTCTGGCTTCTTAGACCGCTCGGCCATCTTGACTGAAGATTGGAGTGGTATAATAAAGTTGCAGAGGTTTAATTGTGACCTACCCTCTGAAGTTGTCCTTTGCTATTTCATTGACCTTGTAGAACCACTTATCCCAAGTAAGACTGCTGGCTGTGATAATGAATACAATCGATAAGTTGTAAATTTGGTCAAATGTCTGAAATGAAGTTGCCCAATCAAAAGCAATTGTTTTCATTCAAGTTCTACCCATTCCCAAAACACTTTGGATCTTTAGAAGATTAGTGTTCAACTTCAAAAGCTCTTTTATTGTTACTGAGTTACAGTAATTTGTTGTATCTGAAGGACCAGGGCAACAAACCCTGTATGGCAAAGCAGTGTCACCTCACGTTGTCAGACTTGTCAAGATTGTCAAATGCCTGACTAGCTCAGTCGGTAGAGCATGAGACTCTTAATCTCAGGGTCGTGGATTCGAGGCCCACGTTGGGCGCTTAGGCTTTTGACAGAGTATGTTTTCATGCAGTGTCACCAGTTTACCCTGAATCAAAATGCATTTGCTTGAAAAACAGAAATTGTTGCCATCGATTGGGGAAAGTTTTAAGCTCAGACAACACTAAGAAAAAACGCAAATAAAGTCCCAAATTCTTATGCCAGCACCTGCAATTCTTCTCACAAAAGAACTAGTAGAAAGATTACACATGAATGAACAGATGTTGCCTTTAGAATCTATGCCTAAAATGGGACTTGAACCCATGACCCTGAGACTAAAAGTCTCATGCTCTACCGGCTGAGCTAGACAGGCTACAATAAGAT
>NC_091747.1:41769046-41954046 GCF_043380555.1 Nothobranchius furzeri | reverse complement strand
ATAGGTGACCTCAGGTATGACTTGATCAAGTTTTGAAAAGCTCCTCTCAGCTTGAGCCACAGTGACTGGCAGAGCAGTCCAAAAGTTGGGGTAGATCTCCAATAGATCTCATGATCCATAATATTTTAGAATTGCCTCTGAAATTGTAATTTAAACTGACATAAAAAACTGTAGACTACCAAAAATGCCAACTTTTACAGAACAAATCATGTAAAAAATAATCAGTGCAGCCATCAGCAATAAATAAACAGGATAGTTAGTGGTGACTGGGGTGTTTTCTTCTGCTTGTAGAGTTGTTTTATTTATTATTATGTGAACATGATCAACATGTGTTTGTTGTTGTTCAGGCAGGCCACAGGCTGCAGCGAGCATTTAACAAATCCTAGTTTGAATCAGTAAAAAACGATTCAAGGACTTTTTTCAAACCATTTGAATATTCGTTTAAATATTTCAGCCCTATTAGCTCTGTTAGCAATTAGTTGACCGCATTTAACCGTTAAAATCCCAGTTAACTGGTTCAAAAAATTGAAAACATGCATCATGAGAGCTACATACCTTTATCTTTCTGCTCTTTTTTCTTTTTTTCCCCCTGAATCGGGCACCTGGTGGTTTTAGCCTTTTTATGTTCATCTCTTCTGTTTGGCTCCTGACTCAGTAAGTTTCCTTTAGTCAGGACTAAACAATTTGACCTTGATGGGGGGGTGACCACAAAATCGTTTTGTTTTTCCTTTTTTTATTCGGCCATTTCACACAATTCAGAGAAACCTGAAAGAATGATAGGCCTGTGTTTATGATATTATGAATGAAATATGGAAGAACGTTAAGATGTGATTGACTTTAGCCATGTTAATACAGTTGATTCAGCCCCTGCACGCTCATTTCATCTGGGAAAGACGCAGAGGTGAATTCCCCCGCCGCACCCCTCCCCTTCCTGTTCTTCATAGACACACGGTGCACGTGAACGTTCTCAGTCAGCAGGAGCGCCTGCAACTGCAGGGGGCGCCAACTCGCTGTTTCCAATCCAGACACTGTCATATGACAGATAATAGAAAACCTCGGTGCGGCGCAGATTTCTTTTTTTTTTTTACTCCGCGCTTGTGCGCCCCTTTTGTGTCATGAAAAAATGCCGCCCCGGGCAACTGCCCTGTCTGCCCGTGCCTAAAACCGCTACTGGATGAACTAGTAGTAGCACATTCTATGTTGGCAGCAGTGTGCCAGCTGATGGCCCTCTCCATGAGGCCACCATAGCTCAGCAGAACACCAGTTTAGCTTCTTCTGTGGAGAAAAACACAAAGTTAACAGCTGAAATAACAGGAAATAATGCAATTGGAGAGTAGCAGGAAGTGATCACCCCGTCTCCCCAAGATTTATTTATGTGGCTCTAAAGGCAGTGTGCACCCCAACAAATGTTACATAAAAACAACTGGCTCGGCCCCGGGAAAAGTGATAGCATTTTGTGAAAGTAAAAGGTAGACTAGCAAAACTGTCCCTAAATATGGAAATATCAGCTATTTAATAAAGTGCACCTGTGTTCATGTCTGCAAGCCGAAGGATGACCCGTCTTCAGCAGGAAAAATAAAAATGCAGACCAAGGGCTATGGTGAGCCTTTTTAATATTTAATCAACATCCACACATTTTTGTGTTTATTTTTCAGCAACAATATAATTGATCCTAGTTCAAATATTCCTATTAATCACAACTGAGTTAAAGTTATCAGCAGCTGTTTTGTTAATATTTAAGAATTGTGAACACATTACACCGGTTTTAGAATCATTGC
This sequence comes from Nothobranchius furzeri, assembly GCF_043380555.1. NCBI lineage: Eukaryota > Metazoa > Chordata > Actinopteri > Cyprinodontiformes > Nothobranchiidae > Nothobranchius > Nothobranchius furzeri. Next base: position 41,952,268 of record NC_091747.1, on the reverse strand, counting down.
ACTGGCTCCCTGTATGTTTCAGAATCAATTTTAAGGTTCTTCTAATGGTTTTTAAGTCTCTTAATGGTCTTGGGCCTTCTTATCTCTTAGAACTGCTTTTACCATATGAACCCTCACGGCCTCTGCGCTCCTCTAGCAGGCGTCTCCTGGTCATCCCTAAAGTCAGGACACACACTCACGGCGAGGCGTCCTTCCAGTATTACGGCCCTCGCCTCTGGAACGATCTGCTCGAGGACCTCAGGGCCGCAGAGAACGTTCATGTTTTTAAGTCCAGGCTCAAGACCCACCTATTTAGGTTAGCTTTTATCTAACTATTTATTAGGCCCGAGGAAATCCCCATAATGCGGCTCAAAAATTGAGCCCAACTCGGAAGTACCAAAAATTGCAGTTCCACCCTCATCCGCTTGGGGCTGGTGTCAGAAGCGAGCAAATCCTCATTGACTCCCATGTTAAAAATACCAATTTCACAGCAGAAATAAACATGTTTACAGCCTGGTACCAAAACATGTTTTTTGTTTAAATGATCTAGTTTACACTCATGACAACTCTGAGGGGGGTGAATTTTTTTCTCACTCTTCTGTTTAAGTGTATTAAAAGCCTAAAATTCTGTATAATTAATGAGCATCAGACCCACGTGACCACAGAGCTAGCTCCATGGAAAGGCCTCAGTAGAGCCTCGGCCTGGCTTGGAAACTGTTCCGGGATTTTGAGTCTCTGTGTTTGTGTATTCTTTTTTGGATATTTTTTGTGCAATTGTTGGACAAAATGACTTGCCGTGGCATTAATTGCACTAATAGAGCGTCCAAGGAGTCTCCACTTCATTTTTTTCGGTAAGTAAAATTATATTTATGTATTTTAGGTCACTGCCGAGCTGAGTTTAGATTTTAACATGTACTGTTTAACCATGAAATTTAAATGTAATAGGGTAAAACCCAGTGCATTTAACATAATGCTGCACTTTAGAAAATGGGTTGAAATATAACATGTTGGTGGAGCTGGGGTCCGACTATCGGCTTGTGGAGCTCTCGGGAGACCGATGTTTTCCACCTGTCGGCACGGCGAAGTCAGGCCTACCGCCGTGGCCATACGTTTCCTCCCATTTCGTCATTTCTAAAGATATCGCCACGAAACTTCTGGTGAGTAGTCTGAGTCCGGCCTCCCAAAAAATCTGATGTGAAAATCTGGTGGGTATGGCCTATTTTCTTAAATAGCGCCCCCTAGGACTATTAAAATTGTCAGCCCTAAGCCATGCTTTGATTGAGGATTAAGAAATTTGGTACACTAAGTGGTGTCTCAGGACCTACAAAGAAGTCTCTTGGAGCCAAGGAGGTCGGCCATTTTGGTCCAAGTACTCGATTTAGTGGGTTTTGCACACGTTGCTTGGAGAATGATGCCCAGTCGCCCTTTTCACCGATCACCTTCAAACTTCTGCTATATACTCTTAAGCTATAGGGGAAAAAATTCAACCATCGGATTTTTCAAAAGTTGAAAGGTGTGGGTGTGGTTAAGCCTCAAACTTTGACCTGTTGCCACGCCACTCTTTTTTCACAGCTCCCTATTGGACTCCTTTCACCCAATCAACAGCAATCTCTGGCAAATAGCAGTAGACAAGATGAGGTAACTTGGTGTCCAGTATTGGCAGGTTTCCAAAAAAAGGCAGGGCTTTAGGAGCATGGCAAAATTTGCCATCACGCCATTGAAATATGTTTGCCTCTCATTTCCTCAGTTATCATGACATCGCCACAAAATTTCTGGTGAGTGATCCTAGTCTGATCCCCAATAGAAATGAATGGTATAAATTGGTTGGCGTGGCCTATTTTTTGAAATAGCGCCCCCTAGGACCACTAAAACTCTCAGCCCCAAGCCAAGCTTTAACAGAGGATTACAAAAATTGGTACACTAATGTAGTGTCTCAGGACATACAAAAAAGTCTCATGGAGCTAAGTTTAGTTTTGCACAGGAAGTCGGCCATTTTGGTCCAAGTACTCGATTTAGTGGTTTTCGCACATGTCGTTTGGAGAGTGATGCCCCGTCGCCCTTTTCAACGATCGTCTTCAAACTTCTGCTATATACTCTTAAAACATAGGGGGGAAAATTCAACCGTCAGATTTTTCAAAAGTTGAAAGGTATGGGCATGGCTAAGCCTCAAACTTTGACCTTTCCCCATTACATTACTTGATGTAATATCTCCCATGTGCATGATCAGCTCTATATCAAACTTTGTCTGTGTGATCACTGACCACATCTCAAGACAATAACAATGTGGACAGCTGACATAACCTAAGCCCCGCCCCCTGACAACAGGAAGTCTATTGTTTTATGGTGAAATGCCCATATTTGTCCCCTCTAATTTAGTAAACATGACACTAAGGTCATGCACTGTCTTCATGATGCTGTAATTACCATTCAGTTCTGATAGCTTTCCAGAAAAGGAGGGGCTTTGATGCCATGGCGAATTCTGGCATGACGCTGTGACCTTACGTTTGACTGTAACTTCCACAAACAGCCTCCGATCTGCACGAGACTGAACATGGCAATCAACAATCATGCCCTTTAGCCAATGAGGTACAAATGGTTGGTGAACGTTGTATAATATCACCACAGCACCTCCTACATTCCTTTAAAACTGTAATAACTCCTACAGATGAGGTTGCAACTGCACCAAACTTGCTATGTGTCATCAAACAAAGGCACCCAACACAATCCTGTGGTCATTGGTTGATATCTCTTTAGCTCCGCCCCTGACAGATATTAGGCTCTGAATAACACATGCATAATGCAATTCACACCAAACTGCATGCAAATGATTGTTGTCAACCTACAAACTGCTCCATGGGATATTTTCCTAAATTTGGGACAGCGCCCCCTAGATACAATAAAACATTTGGAACTTCTACAAAAAAGCTCCAAACTATATCAAACATGGTGGGAGTCATCATACAACTGCAATCAACACATGTATGTGCTCACTCGTTCAAATCACTTTAACTCCTCCCACTTACTTTTGGCTGTAGATGACCCTTACAGCGTTTGATTGATGCCAAATTAACAGAAAACCATCTTTGATGACCAAAGATGACCTCTATGGAATTTAGTTGAAAATGGTCACAGCGCCCCCTAGAGTGGTTCAAACTTTAACTTCTAAAGACAAGGTTAGAATGACATTATACTCTGCTTGTGTCATCATGTGGCTGCACCAAACACATTGATGTGGTTGTTGTTTCAAATCCCTTTAGCTCCACCCCCTTTCGGCTCTCTGGCTCTAGATAACACACATAACGTCTGACTGATGCCAAAATAACAGAAAACCATCTTTGTCAACCAAAGCTGACCTCAATGGGATTTTTCTGTAGTTAGTCACAGCACCCCCTAGATAACTTTAACCTTCAATAACTTCAAAAAACGTGGTCAGAATAGCATTAAACTTGGTCTGTGTCATCACACCACCAGTGTGGTAAAGACTGTGTGGTATCTCCTAGCGGTGAGATGTGTAATTTAATGGTGGGCTCAGAGTAGATGCTGAGTCAGGGTGAGGTGCAGACGAGGAGACCGTTCGTGGTGTCTGGGGTCGCGGGGGTCGACGTTTATGTTCCGCGGACGTGCCCGGGTGACCCGGGCTGCCGGCCAGGCCGGAGTAGCATGGAGCTGCGAGGGCCGAACGACACTGCTTGCAGCTTTAATTTTATTTATTACTTATTTTCATACTTTTGTCATTTCTATTAGCCCTTTTATTTTCATATTTTTACTGATTTAATTCAGTGTTTTCTCTTTAGGGGCCCTCTGACCCAGGGGCGGTGGTCGACTGTTGCTTCCTGGGCGCTCTGCAGGTAGTGTTTTAAGTGGAGGTGGGTGTCTATGCTCCCCCTCCTCTGAGCACCCTGACTGAAGTGTGGAAGACTTGATGCTGCCGGGGCAGACAGCTCCTCTGATAGCGTTTCCCTGCCTTACCTTACTTGGCTCATCTGGACTCAGCCGAATGTAAATTTTTACTGATGTGTGTGTGTGTGTGTGTGTGTGTGTGTGTATGCATATGTCTTTTAATGTTTTTAAACTGTTTTGGGAATTTGGGGTCATTTTAATTCTGTAAAGCACTTTGAGTAGCACTTTGCTTGAAAAGCGCTTCATAAATAAAATCTGATTGATTAATAACATCAATTATATTTATGGATACATAAACAATTGTGGGCTGCACAGTGGTGCTTTGGTGCAAAAAGGTCTTTGGTTCGAATCTTGGCCTGGGGTCTATATGCATGAAGTTTGCATGTTCTCTCTGTGCATGCATGGATTTTCTCCAGATATTTTGGCTTCCTCCCACAGCCCATTAACATGACTGTCAGATTGATTGGTTTCTCCAAATCGTCCTTAGATGTGAGTGTGCTTGATTGTGTGTCTCTGTGTTACCCTGCGATGGACTGCAAACTTGTCCAGGCACCAGCCTCGCGACCCTGCTTGGACAAGCGGGCATAGAAAAATGGATGGATGGAAATAAGTTTGAGACATCTCAGATAGATGACCCAATGAATTATAGACCAATATCTAACCTTCCATTTTTATCCAAAGTCCTGGAGAAAATAGTGGCCATCCAAGTGTGTGAGCATTTAAACACCAATGCTCTGTTTGAGGAATTTCAGTCTGGTTTTAGAGAGTATCACAGCACTGAAACTGCATTAGTGAGAGTTACAAATGATATTCTCATGGCCTCAGATAAGAATCTTGTGTCTGTTCTAGTCTTGTTAGATCTCAGTGCTGCGTTTGACACAGTTGATCACAATGTTCTTTTAGAAAGACTTGAACATGTTGTAGGGATCAAAGGAACAGCGCTAGGCTGGTTTAAATCCTACCTGTCTGACAGATTTCATTTTGTAAATGTACATGACAAATCTTCTTCATACTCCAGGGTTACTTGCGGAGTACCACAGAGTTCAGTGCTTGGACCAATTATTTTTACTATATATGTGCTCCCAATTGGTAAAATCATTAGACAGCATGGGATAAACTTCCACTGTTATGCTGACGATACTCAGTTATATTTATCCATTGACCCTGATGAACCTAATCGGTTGGGTAGATTACAGGCTTGTCTTGAGGACATAAAAAGTTGGATGACTCTAAACTGCTTGCTTTTAAATCAAGACAAGACGGAAGTTCTCATCTTTGGACCAGAAATCCAGAAAAGGAAATTGCTTAGCCAATCGCCTGACCTGAATGGCATTACATTAATCTCCGAGAACAAAGTAAGGAACCTTGGTGTTATCTTTGACCAGGACATGTCATTCAAATCCCAGGTTAAACAGGTTTGTAGGATTTCCTTTTTCCACCTTCGGAATATTGCTAAGATTAGAAGCATCCTTTCCAGAAGTGATGCTGAAAAACTAGTGCATGCATTTATTACATCAAGACTGGATTACTGTAATTCATTGCTCTCAGGAAGTCCACAGAATGTAGTTAAAAGTCTTCAGCTTGTCCAAAATGCTGCAGCTAGAGTTCTGATGAGAATTAAAAAGAGAGATCATATCTCTCCTGTCTTAGCTTCCCTACACTGGCTACCTGTTAAATTCAGAATGGATTTTAAGATCCTTCTTCTCACATATAAAGCTCTTAATAATCAAGGTCCATCATACATCAGTGATCTGATTGTTCCATACGTTCCTAACCGAGCACTTCGCTCTCAGACTGCAGGTCCACTGGTGGTTCCCAGAATATCTAAAATTAGGATGGGAGGCAGATCTTTTAGTTATCAGGCTCCTCTCCTGTGGAACCAGCTCCCAGCCTTAGTCTGTGAGGCAGACACTTTGTCTACTTTTAAGAATAGGCTTAAAACATTTTTATTTGATAGGGTTTATGGTTAAAATCTGATGTTAGCCTAAATCTGGACAAGTGGGGGAGTACAGCGAGGTGGAGTGTACAGTCGGTAAAGACGGCTCTCCCTTGCCCTGACTCCAACATGCCTCCATCTAAATAGGATAGATTATCCAGAGTTATCTCTGTAGTTATGCTGCTATAGGCTTAGACTGCTGGAGGATACACTGACCACTTTTCACACTCTACTGCTTTCTTCTACAGTCTGCTCTTTAACTGTACTATTTTCTGCAATTTCAGCTGTTAACTTTATTTTCTCTGTAAGTCTTTTTCTCCCCAGAAGAAGCTACAACGACATTCTGCTGAGCTGTGGTGGCCTCATGGAGGGGGCCATCGACTAGCACACTGCTGCTAACCACTAAAACATTCTCCCTCTCCTGATAATGGCTTTTTGCTTTCCTTAATCAATTTCCCTCTGGGATTAATAAAGTATTTTTGAATTGAATTGAATTGAATTGAATTGACGTTGGATGTGCTAATACTAGTTTATCCGTTTAATTATAGATTCACTAGGATAAATACAATAAAGTTTATCTTTCACCAAATAGAATATTTACTGAGACATCACAATATAACTATACATTACTAGTCTTTGTGTGTGCGTGTGTGCGCGTGTGTGTGTGTGTGTGTGTGTGTGTGTGTGTGTGTGTGTGTGTGTGTGCTCTGTCTTCTCGATGCCCAGTGAGTCGTGGAGGATGGCTGCTTATACTGAGCCGGGATTCTCTGGAGGTTTCTTCCTGTTAAAAGGGAGTTTTCCTCTCCACTGTCGCTTTATGCTTGCTTAGTATGAGGATTGCTGTATAGTCACTGACACTTGTCAGTGACTTGATGCAATTTGCTGGGTTCCTTATATAGGAAAAATTATTTCTGATTGGCTTAATGAACTGTCCTGAATTGGAATGTTTATTATGTGAAGTGCCTTGAGACGACTCTTGTCGTGATTTGGCGCTATATAAATAAACTTGAATTGAATTGAAATACTTAAAAACCTAATTAGTGGTTCTGTATGTGTGTGGTTGTATTTGTATGTGTCCATCTTACAAACGAAGGTGTGCTTTAGTTCCGTTTTTTCCACTAATTGCTGTCCCCCAGTTAATTCCTAACGACCGGCCATTTTTGATTGGGAAAAGTTGAATAAATAACAGAAGTCGTAGCTTAATCTGAAAATAAAATGTTTAAATTAGTCAAATTTGACCAGAAAACAACAAAAGTTTTAATCAAAATTAGGGTCAACAAAGTCAAAGGATATGCAAACATCTATAAATAGACTAAAACTCTCATCAGGCGATAGTTATCATCCATATCATACTGCCAGATGTCCTTGCACGCAAAATCAAAGTAAACCAATATCACGTTATAATGTGAATGTTTTTTATTGCTTTAAGATCTAATCTTCCCATAGTAACACAATTAACAATGTTGTAATGTTGTATACGTTTTTTACATGATTATTATGCTAGATTATAATAATATTGTAAAAAGATGATATTGTATGACATTTTTACAGTATGATTATACTGTATGAGTGTGATAAATATGTGTATATTGTGAGAAGATAAAAATTATATTGAACAATAAATATATCAGGTGACATTACGCTAATTTTTTTGTGGTTGGCACTGCTCTACATTAGCATTTATTTAACCTTTAAGTTATCGATTACTAGACTGTAATGTACCATTTTACAGATAAGCTAAACATGACATTTTCATATTGCAGCATCATTTTCATGGTGACGCAGTTGTTAGCACTGTTGCCTCGCAGCAAGAAGGTTGCAGGTTCGAAACTCGGCTGTGGCCTTTCAGCGTGGAGTTGCATGTTCTCCCCATGCATGCGTGGGTTTCCTCCGGGTACTCCGGTTCTCTTACAGATCACAACATGCCCTACAAGTTAAAAATTGTACGTCGCTTTGGATTAAAGCGTCTGCCAAATAAATAAACATAAACATTTTAATGCTACAATAAAGCTCCATTAATATGCAGTCTGATTGACCGGGTTGAAAATAAATAGGCGCAATGAAGTTTGTCCGAGTGGAGTTGCCGTAGTGTAACGTCATTGGCCGACACACGGTGCAGGCGCAGGGCCCTGAGCAGATCTGGTACCTACACCGGGGAGGACTAGGAGAGAGAGGAGTTATCATCCAGCGGACAGCATCACATGTGTCAGCCGCGGAGGGCTAGTCCTGCTCGGAGTAGCGGCACTCGACTGTCCCCTGAGACGCAGAGACGGCAGCGGGTGTCTTCTGTCCGGGACAGAAATGTCTGATGGTGTTTTAGTGGAAACAGACCCAGGCGCAGCCGAGAGGCGGTGAATGCGACCGAGGTTTCGTCTTTACTCGGAATGTTTCGTTCCTCTGGAGGAACCAACGGGCGTGTTTTGACACAAACAATACACTCAAAGGTAGGTACTCAGCGCGCGCGCGCGCGTGTGTGTGTGTGTGTTATCCGGGGCAGGTGTCGGTCCACTTCACCTCTCTCCTCCCAGTAGTCCCAGTCAGGCCAGCCGGGCTCTGTCTGCCACAGTCCTTAGACGTCCTCGTGTACAAAAAAACCTCTTATGTAACCTTATGGGACTCTCATTCTGAGACTTCCTGTCCCTGTAGGAAAACAAGGCTGGTTGATGGAGGAGCCCCATGTGCTTCCTCAGAGAAGGTGGAGGAGAGAGCAGGCTGCTCTGAAAACACCCAGCATCCTCTCTGGCCTCTGGGCTGTGATAAACCTGAATCACAGCTAACACTAACGTGTGTCTGTTCACTGATGACAACAGACTGTAGAAATGATGCTGGTCCTAATGGAGGAGTCACATATAAGCATGTTCTTATAATGAGTAACATTTAATCTAAAAACCCCTCAATAACGTTTGTAGTTAAGAGATAATTCAGTTCATCCTTTCTGGCCCAGATGTTGGGTTGTGTGTCATAGATCTGGGACTAATTCAATATAAATAAGATATGATGTCACTGGTCCTTGGTGTGTGAGATAGTTTAGTGTTAGTAAGCTATGTGGAGATCTGCTGTGATCAGACATTTGCTCACTGTGTGTGTGATGTCATATCAGGGTGGCGGTTTAATCACTGATTTGAACTGTTCTTGTTCCAAAAGTGGAATGATTAAAGGAGGTGAACACTAGTTTAATCAATATGTTTGTGACAACACCGGTGCACCATTTCCAGGAAATAGAAGCTGATATTCAGACTAGCGATGCACTGATATGAAATTTTTGGGCCGATACAGATATTAAGGTCACCGTTATGGCCGATAACCGATATTTGTCGATACCGATATACTGACATTAATGCTTCTAAAATCAGCAGATTTTGTATGGAATGAAAATTATTAAAGCTGAATTTATCTTATTATATACACACACCACACACATTTATGCTTCTGAGACGATTTCATTCACTGTTCGCACGACTAAACAATCAAACATCACCCCCCTCACCCTCTGAAACAGGCTAACAAATGGAGACGAGATGGAAAAAATATTGATTGTTAATATCGGCCCGGTTTTATTTATCGAACCGATACCGATATGTTAAAAAATGACTAACATCAGCCGATACTGATATTGATGCCGATATATTGTCCATCCCTATTTCAGACGGCAGGTTTTGGAGTCTTATTTCCTGATATTTGGACATCTCAACTTGGATTGGATAACAGCGACAACTCTATCACTGACTCAGTTTGTTTTGCAATGTTGATGTTTCATCTCAAATTACACAAGCCTGGAGGAGTTCTGCTGTGTGGTGGAGTTGCTAATCTAACGGTTAGGTTCTACTAGTCGAGATGTTCTCTGTTGGTTCCTGGTACTAAACCAACAACAGCCCTCCCCGACATAAGTCAAGAGATGTGGGGCCATGAATGTCAGATCTGTCAGGGTTTTCAAATCCTAGAGCTTCACCATCTATTTTCTACCATAAGCCAATGCAGGAGATAGGTGTAGGAGACTGTTTTCATGTTCAGCCTGCAGAATATAATCAGAGGCAGACTGAGACATCCAAAATGTAAAACAGAGCTCTACGGTAGGTCATTCATCCCCTCTGAAGTAGGAGTGTATAACTCCTCAGTTTAGCTGGTACTGCATTATCCCGTTCTGGAAACCCAAGTTTTGTTTTTATTTGTTGTTTTTAGTGTTAGAAGGTTACAATAATAGCTTACTGTCCTATGGTGGTTTAGAATGATCTAGATATTTTGTGGTGAATTGGCTTGCCTTACCAGAGACTCGTGATGATGACGAGTGTAAATGTTCTTGTTCTCAGGGCTTTCCCACACCTCGACAACCTATTTAACTCCCCCTCCACTGTGACCGATGACATCACCAGACTCACCACCCCTGGTCTCCCCCTCCCCATGCCCTGCTCCCCCTCCATCCCTCCCATCGTCCCCTGTTCCCTCCTCCCCAGGCCCCTCCTCCTCCTCCCTACCTGCCCCTCCTTCGCTGCCCCCCACCGGGGAGGTGATGGTTCTGGCTTTGGGGAGGAAGAAGCAGAGGGTCTTGATTGCGCTCTCCATCTTGCCCAACCTCTTCCTGGCCTTCCTGCTTTCCTCTGACCCCCTCATCACCCTCTCCGCCTCCCACCACTGCCACCTGCCGGGCCCACTGCCATCGCCAGAGGTCCTGAACTCCTCGCTGCCGTGGGAGAGGGGCGAGAGGCCCAGAGACTCTGGAGGCCTTTCCCAGTGTAAACAGTTTGCCAATGGCAGCCAGTCGGCCGTGGTGGACTGTGAGTCTGGGTGGGATTACAACGTCACGGAGGGGCTGAAGAACAACATTGTAACAGAGGTAAAGCTCCACTCGGGTTTTGTTTGTTTACATGGCTGCAGCATCTGTGAATCAGCTGCTCATATTTACACCATCAGACAGACAAATAATCCCTCAGTGGCCTCAGAGCAGTGCCCTTTGAACGTATAACCGTGTTACTAAATGAGAGGAAGTACAAGCAAGCCCCGTTCATAAAAACGTTCTAATTCCAACTGTTAATCCCAGTCTGGTGCCTAGATGACAACAGCATTTAATCTGCTTCTGTGTTTCACAGCCGCTGTTGGACCATTTGTTCTTGTGTGTTCTGCTTTAGTGGTGGTTATGTGTGAGAACATCCATTAGCTGTGGAGGATGATGATGGTAACACATGTCAAAACAGCTGGATTACCTTTGGGATTTGGGTAACTCAAAGGCTTTTAGGCCAGGTGGGAAACGTGTCACCAGAAGCTGAAAGCAGTCAGTGGAAGAGAAACTGGACGTCAGGAATATTGGAAGTCCGGGTGTGACACGTAGAGGCAGCTTCAGGTTAGATCTGAGGTAGAACAGATGGCACCATGATGATCCTGAAATTAAACTTTAATCTATTAGAGCTGAACACGAGATGATTCCCGCTCCTTTAAGCTCCTAGAAGTTGGTTCTGGATGAGATGAATCATTTCTCTACCGGAGCAGCATTTTCCTGACTGTTCTCCGGTCAGAGCCACCGCCCTCCCTCAGCCTGTGATGTGTCGGACCTTTGATGATCCACCCACACTCGGCAGGAAGGTGTCTAAACGCCGCCACGGCCGACGCAGCACTAGTGGATGTAAATTATTAATGAAATAGATAACTGATTCTGGGTCTGTTTTCACCCAAATTTCTACAAAGTTCCAGTCTTGATTAAGATTCGTGTCCTTTCCTAAAGGACTCGGATGCGATGACTTCTCCCTCACCAAACCAGTTTCAGAACCAGTTTGTGTTCATTCTGGCATGCGAGTGCCCCGGGTTTCTCTTGTTCCTCGGCAACAACACAGCTGATGTCACGTGACGGGCCTCGCTGCACGGGCACCAATTATGCACGACCTTTTGTGTTTTTTAATGTGTTTTTAATCTTCTGCTCAGGTTTTGCTCGGAGCGGTGAGCAGACGGCAGAGCTCAGCTGTAGATTTAAACCAGCAGTTCGGCTTAATGTGATTAGAACCCTGAACTAAGAGCAGATTTATTGTTTTCGTCTCCTTTACCTGGTGTTTGTTTTATAATGCATCATTATAATGCATCATTATAATGCATCACAGGCTGCAGATCTACAACCCTTCTACCTCGTGTCTCCGATATCAGTCTATGCATTAATTCAGCTGATCCGGTGTTAGTTTATGAGTCTGAATTGTACGAATCAGCAGATAATCCCTGACTGAGGTCTCTCCTGTGCAGTGGGACCTGGTGTGTGCTCAGTACTGGCTGGTCCCGGTGGAGGAGGTGTGTTTTATCCTGGGCATCCTGACTGGCTGTCTGGGTTTGGGCTTCGCCGCTGACAGGTAACACCACCTGGTCTCAGCTGTGAACACAAGAGAACCAACCACTGTGGGGTCATTTAGCAGTCTGGTAACAGAATCAGTTTGTGTGTGTGTGTGTGTGTGTGTGGGTGCAGGCTGGGAAGGTCCAAGACCCTGCTGACCTCCCTGACCCTGTCGGTGGTGTTTGGGGTGCTGGTGTGCGTCTCTCCGTACCCCTCCATCTTTATCATCATGCGCTTCTGTCTGGCTGCTGCCAGTGGGGGGGTCTATCTTACATTGTACATCACACGTGAGTATTTTAGGGTTCACCATTGTGTGAAAGCCCATCTGACTCAGAGGCATCCATGTAAAGATGTCAGGAGAAGCAGAAAGACGTGTTACTGATTTTTATTTTTTCATCTTGCAGGTCTGGAGCTCTGCGAGCCGTCGCTCAGACTCACAGCGACCACGCTGGCCGGACTGGTGACGGTGGCTGGAGAGCTGCTGCTGCTGGCGGTGGCTCTCGGCTGCCAGTCCTGGAGGGGCCTGCTGGGGGCCGGAGCGGCTCCTCTGATGCTGTTCCTCAGCTACGGGTACAAACATCCTAATTATTGTTGGTTCTTTTTAACCTCCGTGTGAAGAAAGAAGGGTCCTGGCTGTTTTGTGACAGAGTCCAGCTGCCAGCTGGCTCTCTGAGGGCTCTGTTGGACGGTATTGATCCTCTCAGCTCATCACTCTGAGGCTCTCTGCTCATGTCAGAACATATTAGGCCTACTTTATCCATCCTCCTCCGGTCCCCACAAGATTCCAGCAACACGACAAGCTGCTTCAAACCAATTTAAAAGAGGATATTAAAAGATTTGTGGCAATGAAGTTTAACAAAAAAGATTAAATGTTTATTTTTTATGCTGTTGTAGCAAATATGGGCATCGCAGCAGCAAAATGTAATGATTTAAAGGGGACATATTATACAAAACCCACCTTTTGCTTTCTTTTGTTCTTCTCTGTGGGTCTCCACTGGTTATATAAAGACTCCAAAAGTGGAAAAAGTCCATCCATTTGTTTTCTGTCAGTGTTTGGTTTTAGGAATTATGAGCCTAAAACAAGCCGTTTCAAAAAGTCCCCATTTGTGATGTCACAAACGAGGAAAGTTAGAGCCACCTCTCGTGCAAGAGAGAGCTGCTGCTGGCGGAGTAGCGGCTCTACTCAAAGCCTCTTCTGGATTTCAGAGCATCTCAGCTTGTAGCTGCCAGTCAGGGTTGTGTGTGTGTGTGTGGCCAGCTCCAGCTTGTTTCCTTAAAGTGACAGAGCCCAGAAGAGGCTCATTCTGAAAGGTACTGAAAATGTCAAGATTAAAACAGCTGAAATTGAAATAGTGTACACTCAAGAGGACCTTACTTGGATCACCACACCATGTCACTCTCCAAAAAAGCCCTTCAGCGTTTCCACTTTCTCCACCGGCTGAGAAGAGCAAGACCCCCCCCCCCCCCCCCTTGATTCTCACCACATTCTACAGGGGGACCATTGTCACTATCTGGTATAGAAACTGCAGTGCCGCTGATCAGAAGACTCTTCAGCGAGCAGTGAACACAGCTGAAAAGATTATTGGTGTCCTGCTCCCCTCTGTCCTGGACATCTTCTGCTCCAGCAGAACCACTGGAATCACAAAGGTCTTCACTCACCCCTCCCACAATCTCTTTCAGCTTTTACCATCTGGGAGAAGGTACCGGAGCATTGGAGCCCACTCTACAGAACTGCTCAACAGCTTCTTCCACAGGCCGTGCGAGCCCTAAACCAGTCATCCTGTCGACCTCCATAATCTTCTGAAAACCGAACTGAATATCCGACTCTGGAGCTTTGACTGATTTTTAACCATTGCACATCCACAGTATTTTACATAGACAGCATCAAACTGTTTTTTACTGCCTTGTTCCTTTTTACGTCTGTATTATTTATTTTTAACGAATGCAGGCAGTATTTCTTTTATTTGCTGCCCGTTTGTTTGTTTGTTTGTTTGTTGTGTTATATGTAGCACCGTGGGCCTGAGAGAAACGACATCTTGTTTCATTAAATGTTTTAATATGTATGAAGTGACAATAAAGTCCAACTCAACTCAAATTGCTTTATGTGAGATGGATTTAGTACAAAGAACTTCATACACGTGTTTTGTATCGACCAAAGAACTATTGGAACATGACAAAAGTCATAATATGTCTCCTTTAAAGGATGAATGATCTTTGTGTTTGTCCTCCCCCCTACAGCATTCCTGGTGTGTTTCCAGAGTCTCCTCGCTGGCTCCTCCTGTCGGAGCGATCGGCAGACATGAACGCGTTCAGCGAGAGGAGAAACTCCAACAGAGATGTAAGGGACGACGAGAGCTTCACAGGTGTGTGTGTGTGTGTGCCTAAGTAATTAACAGAAGTAGAAATTCTTCTCCTCTCTTGAATTATTTACAGAAGGTCTGTTTTGACTATTTTGTTTGCTGCAGAGCTGGATTCTGAACCCCTGCCCTCCTCACGTCCCTACCTGTCCTTCCCTGAGCTCGTCCACAGCAGGAACATCTGGAAGAACATGTGTGTGCTTGGCTTCACCTCGTAAGTCATCCCTCACTCGGCGTTTGCGCAGCCCTTTAGCCTGATTGTCTCATATTTCATCCTTTAAGAGTTTTAATTTCCATCTTTGTTTACTGTCTCATGTATTTATCCCCCCCCCCCCCTTGCCCCTCCCCCCTCAGGTTCATCTCTCACGGCATTAGTCATTGTTACAGCTCTTTCCGAGGTGATGTCAGAGGCACCGCCCCCAGTTTCTACTGGACATACCTGCTGTCTGTGTGTGCGGGGGGCGGAGCCTGGCTGCTGCTTTGGGCAACCGTAAATAGATGCGGTCGCCGTGGAATCCTGCTGTTGTCCATGACGATGACGGGCCTGGCCTCTCTGATCCTCCTAGGACTCATGGAGTGTAAGCTGTCTTTAACAAGGAAACTGAGTCAAGTACACTATTAATAATCCAACTAATCTCTACTAGAAGTGACTGGATGTAGTTTCAGAAGGACTTTAGGAAGCTCTTGTTGAGTCTTTGTTTTCCAAAGTCCTGACTGATCCGTCCAGCTTCTGTTTCATAAGTTCTAATGTAGATTATACCTCCTAGTGCTGATGGTGGAAAGATCACACACACACGCACGCGCACACATATCTGTTGCATGTGTCTTTGCCTCCCCCTTGTGGCTGACACCAGGCATGATGTGAGGATGATGAAGGACACTGCAGTGAGGGCAGAGTCCGAGCTGTCAGGCTTTCCTCATGAATCACTGACGGAATGTTTGTTTCTCCTCCTCTCTGTCAGATCTCAGTGAGACGGCTATCACGGTCTTCTCAGTGCTCGGCCTCTTCTCGTCTCAAGCCACTGCATCCCTCTGCATCCTGTTTACTGCAGAGATCATGCCCACCATCATCAGGTATCAGCCTCACACACACACACACACACACACACACACACACACACACACACACACACACACACACACACACACACACACACACACACACACACACACACACCCTAAAATAAAAAGTTGCAATGCCAATATGAATAAGAGTGATATTTAATCATGAATAATGAGAACATGCATTTGAACATTAGTTTCTGATTATTTCTGGTGTGTGTGTTCAGGGGGAGCAGTGTCGGTGTCGTGCTTGCTCTGGGCTGCGTGGGCCGCCTCAGCTCCCCGATCATGGACCTGCGGAACCACTACGGCTACTTCCTGCACCACGTCATCTACTCCTCCTTGGCCCTGCTGGCCGTGCTTTCCATTCTGCTGCTGCCCGAGAGCAAGAGGAAGCCACTGCCACAGACGCTGGCTGACGGGGAGCAGTACAGACGCCCCCCGCTGGGCAGGAGGAGGAGGGACAATGTCCCACTGCTGGCCACGCCCAACCCAGAAACCTAAAAGCCAGAAACGATGGGGAGAACTGTTCACTTTTGAGCGGGAAGATTTTCATCATGCTCATGCAGTGAAGAACGACTCATTTTAGTTTGGAGATTTTAAAAAGAGGAAGCTGGAGAGAAAAGGGCTGAAACAGATAAAAGTCATCACTTTCCTCACACGTCATCCAGTCCAGCTGCCTCCACATCTGGTTCCTGCCTCCTAGATCCTATCAAGGTGCTTTTGAACACAAACATCCAACAAACTTTTCATCATCCTACCGTCTGTGTGGATGCACACTTCCAGTTACACCAGCACACCTTCCCCCATTAACACTGTGTGTGTGTGTGTGTGTGTGTGTGTGTGTGTGTGTGTGTGAGTAAGAGACTATTTTCTTTAACCTTCTGTCTTAACCTGCATTTCTCTGGCCCGTTTGTGATGATGTCACTATAAAAGAAAACCTAACCTGGACGTTTGTCAGAAACTCTCCAGAGAGGCACGCCACGCCGATCGGAGCACTGTTGGAGCGTTTGAGCGTATTGTGGAGGTGAAACGCCGTGTAAATACTAACTTTAGTTTCTTAACTCGTACAGCTTCTGACTCATTTAAAGCAGACCCTGTGGCTGGAACCTTACAGTATGCTATGCAGTGGGCAGGGTATTGTCGAGCACTTTAAAAATCTTTGTTTGTTTTTAAAGATACATCTTTTTTGTCCAAAGTCTTTAAGTGGTAGCTAATGCAGATCAATCCACATTTAAAGCTAAAAGTTGTTCAAACTGGTTAAATCTGGTCTGGAGCCAGAGATATTTATATTTTATTTAAATTCTTATTAAGCTTCATCAGTACTTATCCTGCTGCCTGGCATTTTAAATGAAGACAGACTTTATATATTCTGATGTCACCAGTTAAACAACAGTCTGAACATTCCTATCCGCATTTTTGGAGGCGCTGAAGGGCTTGATCCTTATTATTATTATTATTATTATTATTGTGTATTCCTAGGCTTAGGTACTTCCTTGATACCTCTCTAGGGATAGGGTGAGCGGGTAAGGAACGTGTTTTTGTCTGGATTTAACTTGAAGGATTTTGTCTGTTTTTCTGTTGAATGTTTTTTTTTTCCAAATATGTTTATTATGATTTTCAGATTAAAACAGAACAAGATACATCAACCCCATTCCCCCCCCCCAACACCTACCCACCCCAAAAATCCCCTCCCTCCCACCCCCCCACTTCACTCCGCTTCTTTGAAGTCAAAGGCGTCTAGAAGATGCAAAAAGGGCAGCCAGATGTCCTTGAAGTCCTCGAGTTTTCCTCTGGCCATATACGTTAGTTTCTCAAGCGCCAGATTACTGGACATAGAATTGATCCATTGTTTCACTCCTGGCCTTTCTGTTGCCTTCCATTTCAAGGCAATAACGTATTTAGCTTGTAACAAGGAGAATTCAATCAATTTCTTATTCTTTTTGTTACATACAAAGCTGTCTGGATAGATGTGCAGTATACATTTTCTGTTGAATGTTAAATAATGTTGCTGGAAGGGCCCGATGAGTTTGCTCCAGAGCTGAAGAGGGCCCCTGAACTCTAAATTGACCCCTTTATTCTTCTCATCCACACACAGTTGCCTCGTGTGCAAAGGCTTGTGTGGGTGTCCTACTAAATAAGCTCAATTCAAGAACACTACTAACGCCAAACACCACCCCTTAATGCTGAGAATCACTGAGAAATGTTTAATACTTAACTTTTTGAAACATGATCAGTCACTCTTAAGTTTTTCATGCAGGCTGAACATGAAAATAGTCTCCTACACCTAGCTCCTGCATTGGCTTCTGATAGAAAATAGACGGTGAAACTCTACTATTATTATAATATCCTCACAGATCTACGTCACACTGAAAATGAACTTCCTTGGACCCATCTTGACTCATGACAGGGAAGGCCGTGGTTGGTTTAGCGTCCAGGAGAGAGCAGAGCACATCCTGGCTAGTGGAAGCTAACCGTTAGCATTAGCAGCTCTAAGACACAGCAGAACTCCTTCAGGCTTGTGTTATTTGTAGAGATAAAACATTTTCAGTCAAGAAATAAGAGCCAATGAAGGCAGCGGAAGAGTCACGTTGCTTTTAACCAATCAGAGGCAAAATGTTTTCATATCATGATTTTTGAGTAAGACTCAGAATCCTGCCTTCTACTTCCTGAAACAGGAGTGCAAGAGTCTTTTCCTCAGAAAACAACCAAAAAGGCATTCATGAACAAATGAACCAATATCCACCAGCTATGACGCAGCGCTCTTTCCAAGTTCAACAGCTCCCTTTGTACACGAGGCCCCGGTTCTAGATGTATACTCCACTTTTCTTTGGTTGGAAAACCGTAGAAGGGAGCATGAGGGTTTAATTTAGAGTCTAGTTTTAAAGGGAACTTAGCTGGTACCCACCATGAACGTTTTATTTCCTCTATCTATTTCACTGACATCTCAACACTTAAACTGATTATTGCTGACTAACCTGGTTGAGGATTATGTCTGACAACACTCGTCTGGTCCTACAATGAGCAGTCATCTCTAAAACCTGTTTTCATGTCAAATAAACTGGTCACTTAAAATGAAGTGGATGTTTACTGAGTCAAACTGAGGTGATGGAACGGACTTTATTTTTGTTCTGGATGGAAAACTCTTATAATAGGTCGTACATTTCAGAACCACTGCTGAAACTGTACAGACAGAAGCCGTTCCAGTGGTTCTCACAGCAGAAGCAGCCCCCGCATTGGGAGGGGGAGAGGCTTATGTGGAGGTCCTAAACGGATGGATAAGCTGCCCAAAGTTTGTTCATCATACCTACTAGTCAGAGGTGTGACTAAGTCACTGCTTTGCAAGTCAAGTCTTTCCAGTCAACTCTTGAGTCAAGTCCAAGTCGAGTCCAAGTCCTTAACTTTGAATTTTCAAGTCGTATTCTAGTCATCTGTTCAACTTCAATTTAATGACAATGATAATAAATAAATTCCAGAAAAAGCTTCTTAAAGCTTCATTTATTTGCTCAAACAAGCAGAAAGTGCAACTGAAACAGATTATAATATAAACTAAGTGCTGCTGCAGTTAGCAGTACAAGATCAGACCCAGAACGAAGAATGATTTACGATTTTTGTCCATGTCGTGTCACTTTTGTGCTAAAATATCAAATATGCTCAAGTCATCATCAAGTCAACTTATGCAAGTCAATTCAAGTCGCAAGTCATTGGCATTCAAGTCCGAGTCAAGTCGTAAGTCTTTATAGATTGTATCAAGTCGAGTCAGAAGTCATTCAAATAATGACTCACGTCTGACTCGAGTCCAAGTCATGTGACTCAAGTCCACACTTCTGCTACTGGAGCATCTCACTGAGGGCCACATCAGAGTTATTGCTGCCCTAAAACAGGCCGGTTGTAACTGGAAGTCATACATTGTGACAGAACAGAAATCCTTTAGGGTCAGATTAAAAACAAATACATTTATTTCCAAACTATTCGTGCAAAAGACAAAAATCATCTTAAATATCAAAACAAGCAGATTGAGACAACTGATCCTCCCCAGAAACAAATTCATGAAATAGTCATTTACTGCCTACTAGTGCATTAACTGGTTGTTAAATTAAATTGACATAATTGATTTTCAATTAACAACTACAATATCAAATAACATCATCAGCCGTGTTTCCATTGTCAGAACGTCAGGGTAAATTCAGGGACGGGGAAATGAAGCCAGAGATGCGATGTCCTAGTCCTCTGAGCTGTTGTGTCTCTTTTCAAATTCAGCCCTTTCAGGACTTTGCACCGATATCAGCATATCGCGACTGCTTCGACAGTGAGTGATGTCACTGATCAGCGCCAAAAAGCGTCCACAGTAACATTAAAAGTTTTTAAATCTGTCGAAGTATATCATAATTTAATCCATTCAGAGGACGAGAGCAGCTGCGTGATGCAAAATGTGGCGTTCAATGACCATAAAAAGCTCAATTATTTATGGTGCTCTGTGAACTACGTCTTTGTGGGGGAATTTCCTCGTGTTCTCTGTTGTTGGGAGTTGTTGTTGGGTAACAGCGACTCCATTCTGCTTCTCCAGCAACGCTTCTAATTTTACTAATGCTGGCTATTTTGGACGGCCTCCTCATTGAAGTGTATTAAAATCCTCATTATTTAGATGGAGTCAACAAAATATCCACAAAAACTAACTACTGAGTCATTTGTTTTAAGAAAACAAACATGAGTTTTAGGTATAAAAGTAAAAAAAACAAATGATCCAGAAAATAAATGCTGAAATAAATAAATGCAAAATACAATTGAGGTCACATTTCTGCCATACTAAGATGTATTTTATAGGCATAAATGTAGGGGGCTAGCTGGTAGGGGAGCAAGCCCCTGCACTCTGGCCGTTCCTCTACCATCCTTAAGAAGAACACCAGCCTGCTGAGGCAGGAGCTGGTGAGTGACACCATTCACATCTAGAATGAGGTGGAGGAACGGAGAGCAGTTAGAGAAGGAGAGGAAGACCAGTGGCACCATCTGGATGAAACTGTGCAATAAGCTCTGAAAAGGGACATAAAGTCAGTTCGCAAGCCGGAGTTAAATGAGATGGACAATGAGCAAAGTTAAAGTCTGAAAGGTAACAGCAGCACATCAGAGATCTAACCTAGCAGGCAAGCTCTACTTGTTATGTCTAAGTGAGCTTTGTGACTTTAGTTGAATCAACAAAGAGGACAGCAGTAGTTTGAGAAGCCTGCAGGAGATGGTGGATCATCTACAGCCAGATCAGACAAGAGGAGGAATGATAAAAGAGAAAAGCATCAAAAACCTGATCTCAAACTCTGAATTTCCATTTCCACAATCCTGCATCATTATGGAGTTAACATGAGGTAAACTAACTCAACAGGACACGTGATGTACCATAGGAATCCATCAGAGGGCAGTGTTGTCATGCCTCCACAAGAAGCAGAAATGGTGATCAGTTTGTTAAAGCTTCACTCTGAGATTAAAGGGTGAGTTTCATCTTCTCACTTTGTCCTGAGAGGAACGAGTCCAGATTAATGATTAAAAGCTTCCAGTTTCACTAGAACATGTTTGCTTTTGTTAAATAGAGCCATTTTTCATCTTTGGTTGTTTTGTTTGATGCCACAAAGAGGACTGTTTGTTGCAACCTGATACAGGATGAACCAAAGACTCACAACTCCACCACTTCTGTGTTCAAGTGGAAAATCCCAGACTTTCAAAGAAAAAAAAAAGCTCATTTCCTGGTTTTTATGACCTAAAACACCATCTATGTGGTGCACGTCTACACCAGCATGTCCTGGCTCAGAGAACAGATTTATGGTATTTTATATGTGCAGTTTAGAAGCCTTGATTGCTTTGACAAGGTCCTGCTCTGAGAAACACTCCCGATAAAACAAAGAGTCAGAGAGCTTCAATATTTGCACACCTGATCTTTATCATGTAGTATAATCAGTAATGTCGAGGTCTGGCTCCTCTCACTGCAACTCAAGTCTTGGATCACTGCTCATTTTATCACTTTGACTGCGGCGGAGCTAAGCTTCACTTTTATTTTGAAGGCTTTGCTACTGAAGAGCTGCTGAAAATGACCACTGAACATCTGCTGCACCGTTCTTGACATTGACCTATAAATAAATCAATCTGTTGAATTGAATGTATCATGCTTTAAATCAGACGTGTCCAAACTCTGGGTTGGGGGCCAGTTGCTGCCCCCCCGTGGCATTTATAGAAATGTTGTCTCTCATGCGGGCTGATTTAAATACACAACAATTTAAACTGAAAGTCTTTAAACTTGTTGATTTTAGCCATTGTTTTAAAAATTTTGGACACCTCTGCTTTAACGGGTTGAAGGCCCAGCACGGGGTCCTTAAAGAGACAATATGTAATTACTGTTAATCTCTGGACATTCCCATCAAAATGTTGTTGAAAATGAATAAAATGATGTCCAGTTGTTGAGCAATATTATCAGCTTTGTACCATATACCCATAAAAATCTGGTCTAAAATAGACAGGGCGTGGGTCTAGCATCTTTGGGGGATGCCATATTAGACGTCCTGTTTCCTTCTGGCCGGCTCAGTGTCCTGCGCCTGTCGATGACGTCACACTAGACGTACGACTTACGGAAGTTATGTTACCATGTTCAAAAACTTTTAGGCAGTAAGAAACATGAATTTATTAACAAATTTGCTAAACTATTTTAACAAAATACACGTGAAAGAACAGAATCGGAAAGGAAATGCGATATATTTTGGCCGAATAGTGTTGCCGTAGTATGATGACGTCATCGGCAGGTGCAGGACCCCGAGCAGATTCGGAAACTAATTAGCACTGCATTCTCTCGATGGAATTAACTGACATTTACCGTAATGTTTTTTAAACTAGCGACAGTCAGGACAAAATGGTGTAAAACTACTCTGAAATGTATGTACTGCCCCCTATCGACAGAAACTACACACTGCCACTTTAAAGAAATGCATATCACCCACCTCTATGGAGTTATGCTCAATGTTATGATAATCTCACATAATCTGTTACTTAAGTGTTAGTGAAGTCTCAGCTACTGTCACCCTTAAAGAGTTGTAAATTAACTTAATTATAACTATTTATTTATTAATGATCAGTTGGATGCAGAGGCCATTTTGAATTGAGCTCTCAACCTCTCCAGTAGTTAATGAGATATTCTTTTAAAAGCACACAGATACACCCAAAAATACATCTAAAGGGGTGCATTACCCTTTACTGATAGTAGCTTTTTGTAAACAATTGTTTAGTTAAAAACATAATTCATTCCCTTTCATATTTCTGAAAAGGGTTTGTACTAAACAGCACCAAAAGAGACAGTTCAATGTTGGGGTTTAATTCCTTATCCAATGAGATTCAAGATCCCTTTTATGCAGCTTAGTACTAAAAAAAATAAAAACCTCCCACTAAAGAAAATACAAGAAAAAAAATAGTTTAGAAAATCTGGTGAACTAGTCACCAAAAACCTTTAAAATCACAACAAGGTGTGATTCATGGGAGGCTAAATATAATAAATGACTGGGGGCCCAAAGATTTTTGCACAGTAGTGTAACATGGAAAAGTAGATCCTAAGCCATTATGGATGATGACACACGGAGCAAACCACAATGCCCTTCCCAGATGAAGTCATGGGTAATAAGACGAAGATGAATGTGTTGCCTCTGTGTGAAAACCCTCAGAAAGTCAAAACATAAAGTTCCCAGTAAGTTAAAGTGTGAGTTATTGATGTAATCTAACATATACCAGAGGGGTTTACTGGTTACCACAACTGTCTGACTTACAGCATCCAAATATACAGATTCGTGTGGGTGGAGAAAAGTCCCTGCAGACAAAAATGTAGCCTCATCACTCATGTTTCCAGACTTTTTTCACCTTCCCTGTGATGAAGACATTATAAATAAATACCTCATGTTGGGTAACGCTGTAGCACCAAAAGTAAAACCAACAGAAACACTAACAACATGGGATTTTGTTAGAAATTTTGAATTTATTTATGAAACACATATATTAAAGATTTAATATTGTCACTGTGCAAATAAAAGCAGGCACTGGGTAGAACACTTAATATCTGATGGCAAATGCTAGTGTTGAGTTTCATTCCAGTGTATCATTTTTAAAGACAATGGTTTAAAATAGATAAGAAAATAAAGCTTTCCTGTTTTATGCTCCAAACGTTATGCAATACTCCCTTCAATTTTTAAAACCCAGGGTGGATCATAAAAATATCATGACAGCTCATTTATACATGTATCCTGTCACCTGGTGCAATGAAATGCCAACCCAAAGACTGATCTATTGCTGAAAGCTTAACCAAAGAGAGCTTTGTTCTGTAATACAGCCACGTTGTACACCTCTACCATGCAGCAAATTTAATAACAGACAGTAGCAACTTGGTATTTATAAATTAGAGCTCTGCAGTCATGTATAATATACTGTACATTGCATTTAAACTGGCTCTATCCAGATAGCTCATCCAGTGTAAAACTTCTGGCCACAACTGCAGCTATCACTTTCAACAAGCAAGCCAAGCAGGTGGATTGTTGTCCCAGCTGCCCTCATGCCTTCTTTGTTAAGAGAAAAAAAGAAAAACAAACAGAGGTAATCATGAAAAAGTTTGTACATCTTTCTTCTTTTGGAGTTTTTTGTTTGTCTTTAAACTTAGAGAACATTCTGCTTTCACAGCTCAGTCTCTTTTCCTACCTCGTCATCTGACTCTAGGTAGTATTCATCATCTGTGGTTGTGTCTGAGCCACTGTCTGTTGACTCATCAAAGGTGCTGAGGCTGGATACATACCTCCTGGATGGTAAATGTCTTTGGGATGGTTGGATGTCACCTTGCTGAACAGGGGAAAAGGTAGGGGAAGAAGACAAACTGGGAGGTTTGGACATGCGTCTAGTCACCGGAGACAGCGGAGGGGTTAGAGGAGGGGTTGGAGGACCTTCTGTATCCCATGCAGATTGACAAGTGTTCATGGTGGGGCTGTGAAGAAGAGCTGGCTTTGCGGTGGAGGCAGTCACAGACTGAGAAGGAGGGACTCCTGAGTTCCAGCTAGTCATTAATCGGGTCCAGGATCTTGGTAGAGACCTGGAGCGCGTGTTACTGGTATCACCAAAGAAATTTGATATTCGGCAATCATTAGTAGGCTGGCAATGAAAATCTCCCGTCCAATCAGGTGGAAGAGAACCCTGATATAGTTCTTTGCCATGGCCTGCACAAGACAAGGTGGACTGAGAAAGGTCACCCACACTCATAAACCTGGATCCAGTCGAAATACGCCCAGGCCTTGAGGATCTCCCAGAGAGAACAGAACCTACAGAAAAAGATCTACCAGGTTCTATTCCATACTTTAAATCAGCATAAGAGGAAGCAACATACTCTTTATCTTGTACTGGACTTATACTGGGAGGACCTATGGAGGCCCGACTTCTTCTTGAGCTTCCTAAGCTGATTCTTTCTCTTGGATCACATGGGGAAGAGGACTCCCTTCGGCGCTGCAGCTTTGGGCTGTAAAATACACTGTCATCTGCCCCATCAGGAGAAGGAAACGGGGAAAGAGGAGAAATAGAAGAGAAAGGTGAGAATGGGCTTCTGGGGCTAGGTGTAGATCTCCTGCACAGAGTCTGATAAGAAGTAGGAGAGGGGCTCCTGTCAGCATTTGGATCTGAACCAGGAGCCAAGTGATTTGTTGGGTCAAGGTCAGTTGGGCTGTGGACAGTGAGATGAACTTTGGATGCTTGTTCTAGATAGGCACCTTGACTAAAGGCTTGAGTTGCAGCTAACTCGTTTTCCACCTTTGGTTCTCCAACATCTAGGGCTGGTATGATAGCGTATCTATTCTCTGAGAGTGTTTTAGTATTGTCTATATTTGCTGAAACATGATTCAGTACCATCTCTTTCTCCTGCCCTTGTTCCTCCAGAGTTTTTGTACTGTCCAAACTGTTATCGCTGACACAGCTCATATCACTTGATCCACTAACAGATGGTGTTTGTGAATTTCGCTTCCATTTCCATGGAAATGTTAAATCTTCATCAGGTCGTCTTGAGCTGAACTTTTGTTTCAACCTGTGTAACATCTGGTCCATTTTGTTGTAACTCTTGTTGACCCTCTCTGACACGGGTACACTAGAGTTTGGTGTGCTGGCACTTCTCTTGAGAGTAAACCGGTTTTTCTTTGGACTTTGTTCATTATTAGCTTCGATTGAATAAAATCTGCTTTTACTCTGCACATTCTCCTTCATGCTACAACTGTTGCTGTCCTTACTGCAGGGATGACTTTCACTAGATTTGCTATTATTGGAGCTCTGGTCTGAATACAGTTGTCTGACTGTTTCGGTACTCTGCATTGTGTTTGATTTGGTCTCCATAGAGACCAATGTGTTTGTGCCATGTTGCAAAGATTTAGGTGTGGTGCCCTTTTGAGCAGCAGTAGCTGTATCTACTTTGGGTTTAATGCTGTAAATCAGCGTCTCAGTCACACACGTAGAGGAAAAAGTGTGTTCTTCATCACCTGAAAGAGACTGTGAGCTGACATGAACTCTGTTATCAAGAAGCTGTATCTGGCTGTTTGAATGAATCTGATTGTGGTCCTTGATGTGATTATTGTTGACTTTATCAGTATCTGAAAGCTTGCCGATTGAACAGTCTTGCGTGGCAGTTGCCCTTTGGAATACCAAGGAGGGCTGGGACGGTCTGATAGGGGACAGGGGTGGTTTGGAAGTCAGTGCCACATGTTGGTCAGCACTTAGGGAAGTTTGTGCAGAATAATTTGACTGAGGCGATTGTGAAATAGAAAATGAATGTGGTATGAACTTTTCTCTCTGTGTTTGCCTGCTAGACATTAAGGTGGAGTAAGGTGGGGTACTATAACGCACATTGAGACCACTTGAGAAGTCAGGTGGGAGGGAGAGAGGAGCAGAAAAACGACACTTTACAAAGCCAGATTCCTTTGATGGCATTTCTTCTGGCTTGGATGTACTTAAGCCCTGTCTTGTCAGGTCAAAGTTTAAAGTATCACCAGTTTTGTATTTGCTTTTCTCATGCTCTCTGGCTGCTAAGTCTGCAGAGTCAGAGGAAAAGGAGGGATGTTTCTCTCCTTTTACCAACTCTGTGCTGAACATGTTGGGATTAGGGGAGACAACAGGAGATGTACCTTCTTTTGGACTGCCTGGTGGTAAAAAGGAGAAGACTGATGGAGTACTTTGAATAGGCCTAGAGGGAGATAACAGGTTTGTTTGGGCCTTCAAAGAATCTGACTCCGGCTCTGAGCATTTCACATCAACAGAGTCCCCCCATGTTACTCGCCTCTCCTTCTTTCCCTCTAACCTTAGACTTTGTTTCTTTGATTCTCTTTCCAGGCTGTTGCTGAACATACTTTTCAATTTGGGTGTGGTTGTTTCTGAGTTGGGGCTAGTTGTTCCCGGGGTTGCAGGGGGGGTTAGAAAGGAGGAGGCAGTGGTAAAATTGGGAGCTGTAATGGCAGAAGAGACAGAAGGGCTAAGAACTGGTGGGGTATCAGCAGTGGTAGAAGAACATGTAGTGGGAGTGGTGGATACAGAGCTACTTTTTGTTTTGGTGACAGAATTGACTTGAGAAATCAGGCTGGACACAGTTTTAGTGCGGAAGGGTTTAGGCAGACAGGCATAACTCCTCTGAAAACCAAGAGGTGTGACGGTAGCTATGTTGCTGAACTTTAGAGTATTGGATGTAGAAACATTAATACAGGTCTTTGAAGAATCTGGAGGAGACAGGAAGGAAACATTGTTTTTGGTGTTTGGGGTAGTGGGGATGCCAGAAACAGGAGCTTGACTGTTCATAGTGGTAAGATCATGAGTAAGAGGTGACTTGGTAAATGTTTGAGAGTCCATGTTGTGTACAGATGTGTGGATACTGTTGGTTTTGTGTGGAGAATTATTATACTTTTTACTGCAATCTGAGGTCTGATGTTTATATGCAGTTATTGGTAATTCTTTTAAATTTGATGTTAACGAAGTACCACTGGCATCCTTTTTTATGGGGTGGTTGGTGTTTACTGGTGTTTTTTGTGCTGCTGCTGTGCTAAGTTTAGAAGTGGGCAAACAATCAGGCATACTGTGAGCTTTTGGTGGTTCTC
The DNA here is from genome assembly GCF_043380555.1 of Nothobranchius furzeri. Classification (NCBI taxonomy): domain Eukaryota; kingdom Metazoa; phylum Chordata; class Actinopteri; order Cyprinodontiformes; family Nothobranchiidae; genus Nothobranchius; species Nothobranchius furzeri. Next base: position 41,924,611 of record NC_091747.1, on the reverse strand, counting down.
TCTTGTCTGCAAATAAGCTATACTGCTGTTTTATGAGCATTTCTGATTCTGGTGTCTTCAAAGCGAGGTTCATGTTACCTTTGGAAACTGACTCTGATGTATTGTTGTTGTCTCTGCTACTGAGGATTTGACTAATCAGTCTTTTGTTGTCTGTCAGACATGGAGAGTCTGCTTCAGACTTGTCTTTTGTGTTGACTGTGTCACTGTGACTAAGATGAGAACTGCCTTCTGGGGAAACTTGTTTCCACCAGGAAGTAGATGTCAGAGTTGTCCGTCTAGGAAGCGAGTGAGTTTTTAAAACTCTGGCTTGATCATATGATGAATGTCTAGCAGAGGAGAGAAAGGTATCTGAAAGTGGGGTTGGTTTATCAGAACCCACATTGCTCTGTTGCCTCTCTAGTGGTCTGTTATCCTGAAATAGATGTTTGGAAGATGTAAGCGAGGTTGGAATCATGTTTACTGTTTGAGCTTGCATGGTGAACGAATTGTTTCTAACATTCGGTGCATTACCCTCTCTGTCATTTGAAAATGCTGGGAAATAGACAGGTCCAGTTTCAGTTGAGCCATAAGGAATGTGTGAATGGGAAAGGATAGGCCTTGGTCTCTGTTGTTCATTTTGGGCAGAAGAAGTCTGAGAGAGGTGTGTGGTAAGTTTTCCATTTTGATCATTTGGAGAACTGCTCAAAGGCGATTTGCTTACTTCAGGGAAAATGAAGTTTGTATTAGAGTTTGTGGTGTTGGAATTTACTCTTCTCAAAGACAGAAGCAGACTACTTGTCGTTGGTTCTGAAGATATGCGTCCTTGATGTCCTGTTTGGTGAGTCCTTCTTTCATTTGGATCAAGTAAAGGAGACCAGGGAGACGGAGCTGTGTTTGAAGGACAAGTACCACTTGAATCCAAAGAGACAGTCTGAGTCATTATCCTTTTGGATTCCAAGTCCAAGCTTGAAGGGTCACTTTTAGCTGACCATCCTGCAGTATTCCTCCTGGTGCTCAAAAGTGGAACAAAAGTTGGGCAGTACAACCCATCTGTTAAAGCACTCTGGCTCGAAGTCTCCTGAAGACCATGGTCATTCTTTGTTGCAGTATTTGAAACATCTTGCAAATCAGCTGGAGACTCTGAAGAACCTGTTCCATCAAATCTTTTAGTCCTCCTTAGTCGACCACTCCAGGGGGCAGCCAGAACTGTCACCATGGTGGAGGAAAGCATATTCCCGTGGGGGTCACACAGTTTTTCAAGGTTATCAAAGTTTATATGATGCTTTATATCCTTTTCTGCTTCAGTTCCAGGTAGAGACGAAGTGTAAATCCTTGGTTGTGACACACATGAAGATAAATGCAAGCCATTATTATGCTCATGTGGTCTACAGTTGCCATTAGGAGGATGAGTTTTAATCAGGTCTGTTGTAATCCTTAGTTCCCGATAAACATCTGAGATGATCTTGTCTTCCTTCTTGGCTTGACAAAGATCAGTCTGAAGTGGACAGTTGCCGACTGTCCCTAAACAGGTGTCTGGAGTTGATCTTCTTCCATCAACCTGAGAAGACACAGATATTCACTGCCATTGCCTGTATGTTGTACACAACTCTGACAATTTGCTAAATAAGTTAGATTATAGTAATACACATTTTTACTTTCTTAAAAATCCCTTTTTGCAGTGTATTTTTGTGTACATTGTAATCAACACTACATATGTGTGTATAAACTTTAGTTCAGAGATGTATCACTGCTTTCATGAGTCAGCTTGCACTTATCTTACCAATGCAAATTCTTTGCACAGCAATGAGAGACTTTTTCTTGCTTTTATAGCCGTCTGCCTGCTATCAGCATTTCAAATTGCCAGCTGGCATGAGCCAGAGCGTCTCTAAAGTGTTACTTTCCCATGACATGGCTATTTTCGAGGTTGAAGTCTTGACGAACAGGTTTTTTTTGGAACAACATAAGAGAGTTCCAAGGACATGTACACAAAAGTACACACACCCTGTCTCCTCTAACTGTTAAAATAATAATAAGCAATGTCAGATGTGTTAGGCGGCACTTGTAATAATCTATTCATGCAAGGTGGCATCCGAAGAATGGAAAGCCTTACATTTGACACCTGATTAGATTGGGAACCTTTTTGGTGGAGTTAAATGCATTTGTCATTTGATTTGCATCATTTGTTCAATTTCTTAATTTATTGTAGCAGGGATTCATTTTACTTTATTATTGCCAGTTAGCGATTTTCTTTACCTGAAATGTGCAGCCTGTCCTCTCTGCTCTGGCATCAGAGAACAGGAAACAGAATTCTAGTCTCAGAATGACAAAGATTGCTGTATTTCTTGAATTAAGTCACAAAACACCCACGACTGTTTGCAGTTTCTGTTATAAATGTGCTAATAATAAACTGGAAACATGTGAAGTCTAGAAAACGAAAATAGGAGTTAAACAGAACTCACCTGCTCCAACTGACACACCCTACCTTCCCTTCTTCTACAGTAATGTTTTTATGGGAAACATTTGAGGGATTACACGTCTAACCGATGCTCTGGGAATGCCGACCGACAGGACTGACAGCATTACGCTCCACCGTTCACTTCTTCTAAACAGTTTTTCTCATCGTCTCAAGTGCTTCTTTTCACACCTCATGGGCATTTGTTAATGTACTTCTTAATTTGTTTCATTTTTATGTGAATCACAAAAATAATTCCTACTCCACACACTTGATACGAGAGCTACTTAACAGATTAGAAAGGGTTAAAAAAAAGTTGACCAACAAAGAATGTTGTGTAAGTCACATTGTTGGAGATATTTGAAATATGTTTGAGGAAATATGTGCTGGATATACTCTTTTAATCTACAAACAACAATTTCACTGCAGCTCATGAAATTTCTAATGGGAAAAGTTAAATATTCTCCAGAAATACGTGGTATTGTGGTGTTTCATGGCAGACTCAAGTGAGCAGAATAAGAAAAAGAGTCATACTATGGGTGGATGACTTTTTAAACTGTATCACACATTAACTCTGACGATGTAAAGTCAGGTTTTTGAACAGGAAACTAAAAGACTTGTGTCTTTCTACACGTTTAAACTAAAACGCATGAAAGACAGAAAAGTGGTCTATTAATCGGTTTTACCGACAGGGCTGTTACTGTTTGACTACATGTAAGAAAAACACACGGCTGTAAGGACTTTATGACTATCAGAGGCCAAACCTCAGACTCAGTACTGTACCTGGACTGCAGGTCTAAAGTGCTCCCGAGGCTCAGCTCTGGCTTGTAGATGGTCAAGGAGGTGAAACTGGACCCAACAGAACTTTTGGACCTGGACAACTGAAGGGTTGGATTCACCTAAACTGTCGACTATCAGTGCTGCAACACATCCAGAATAAAAAAAATGACCTTCACGTCTCATCTCTAATGATGCGCGAGTGATGCAAGCTTTACCTTTGAGTGTCTCTTCCTGATTGACGACCGTCGCGTTCTGCTCCGGCAATTCAGTGTTTGTTTTGTTATTCTTGTGGTTGAATCTTTCCAAATATTCATCCTCATGTTCTCTAAAAACATAACACAAAATTAGAAAGTTGGGTTATTTTAGAGTGTTTTTAAAAGTAAAAAACTGGAAATCTGATTACAACTTTTACTATTTATATGGTTACGAGTAGGGATGTAAGAAAATATTGAATATATTGTGATATTTTTCCTACAATATTATATGGATATTAAAAAGCTGTGTATTGAATTTTTGGAAGAATTTTCATGCACACATTTGTGTACTTTCTTTTCAACCGCTAGTTGGCAGCAGGGTGCAATGGGTTTTGTTTCCACAGAAATGTAAATCCCTCTATTATGGTTCAGATATCTCATGTTAAACATGTTGTGCATCAGTTTGGACTGTTTGTTGACTTTTCCTACAATAGCTTCAGTCTAAAAAAAATCATTAATATCGTCTGGCTGAATGTATTGCAATATATCGTAATTAGGGCTGGGCGATTAGGCCTAAAATTAATATCACGATATATTGAGGATTTCCCCTCGATAACGATAAATGGACGATAACTACAGGTATGCGCAGAAAAAAAGTTGTCCACTAGATGGGGCTGTCACACGTATTACATTGAGTCACATTTTTACGTGACTCAAGGTGGTACAATTTCTTAAAGGGACATGAACGCTGCCTATCTACACACATCTTTTCATTTTTTTATGATCAAATTTATTGACATGGGAAAAATTATCATGATAAGAGTCAGAAATTTAGATAACAATACTTTTTCGATTTATTGCCCAGCCCTAACTGTGATATATCGTATTGTCTCCCCGTATCATGATACATATAGTATCACCAGAATTTCACTAATACACATACCTAGTTACAAGGAATTACTTTATCTGAAAACATGATCTCACTAAACACTGTATGAGGTGTGTTTTTGGTTAAAGGAAGGACTAAATTAGGGTGTTATCGTGTATAACGCTGGTGCCTTAAGGGTCTAGTTCACTGAGAAACAGTGTAATACTTGTTCTTTTTTTAAATATGATTGACCACTCTGAGTTGCATATGTATGCCTAACATCATCATCATCATCAAGTTAATTTGTATAGCACCTTCCATCACCCCTGCGGAGGCCCAAGGAGCGGTACACTGACACAGTACAACAAGAAAAAGATGAAATAGATCAAATGAAGATAAAAAAAAGATTAAAACAGATACAAGGAAGACAATATATCCTTAACAAAAAACAATCAAAGTAAAAATAATTAATGAAATCCAATAAAACCAAGTTTGACTACGGAAAGTCAAGGAAACTCATTACCAATATCTGACCAAGAAACATAATGAAACCAGATCATGATTACATGAGGGAAAGGCCAATCGATAAAAGTGTGTTTTAAAGTGATGCTTGAAGGACTGGAGGAATGGTGCCGGCTTCACAAACAAAGGTAACACATTCCAGAGGTCACCATAAAGAACGCACAGTCTCGCCTATCCATGTACCTAGAACCGCAGCACGTCCAAGACCCATGAGAGAGCATAGCTATGGATCATTGCTGAGAGGTAAAAAGGCACAGTGCCCAGTAGGGCCCTTAATGCATGCAGCAATATCTTGAACCTAATCCGGTACTCAACTGGGAGCCAGTCAAGTTGAGCCAACATCAGAGTGATGTGGTGGTCCCTCTTTGTAGAACCAGTCAGGAAATGTGCAAAAGAGTTCTGAACAAGCTGAAGGTGGGCAACTGTACCTGAACTCACACCAGCATACACAGCATTACAATAATCAAGGTGAGACAGTACGAATGCACGTAGAACCGTTTCCACACGTGGTCTCAACAGTAGGGATGCACGATCAGGCTTTTTGCTGCCGATCACCGATACCGATATCAAAGAATGCTGATCACCGATACCGATCACATGGATTGGCCAGAAATTTTCTACAACATTATAATGAGTGCTACAAACTACATCATCTGGGAATAAAGGAAATGTAACCTAATCTAAAATGGTCTGTATTAGGGTTGTCACGGTGTGAAAATTTAATCTCACGGTTATTGTGACCAAAATTACCACGGTTTTCGGTATTATCGCGATATTTTTTTTAATGTGCTACATTTTCACACAATTAAATAAACCCTGTATGTCAGGAAATATTGTCATCAGTTTGTGTCTAAATTTTGCCTAAAATGTGTTATTTTTGTAATTATGTTGTTTATTTGTTTACATTTTTCCCCTTTAGTCTTTAAAATACCAATATTTGCCCATAACTTCTTATTTTATGTCTGTTTGAGGTCATCATTTTAAAAATATTAGATCAGATGACACTCAGTACTCAAGTAGCCTTCTAATCAGATACTTTTTTTTACCCGTACTTGAGTAATAAACCCTATATCAGGAAAATATCGTCCTCGGTTTGTGTTCTTCCAGTGAGCTTTGCAGATTAAGGGAAAATGTCATCAGGCAGTAATCATTGTTAAATTCATAATTATTCTCGGAGAGAGACCAACTCTTATCTGCCCCTGGGAGCCCCGTAATGCATAGCGTCATTTCAACATGGGGGTGTCCGCGACACGGTTTATATGCAGGTAGCAGCGCTGCGGCTGCTTTATATAGCCACTCGTTGCATTCTCCCTCAACCCAAATCCTCGGATCACGCATTTGAGCTAAAACGCTAACGTTAGCTTGCCTTGCGTTGACTGTAGAGTTGTGGGTGATGGTCATGCAGATGTATCATGAGATTTGATGCATCTCCGTCTCCTCCTTTGGCCATTATTTCAGCTTTGGCTTCAAGAAAGTTTTGGTTGTAAACATCAAAGCGCGCATGTGCCGCCGGCAACTTCAGCAGATGATATGGTGGCTGGTAAGGGTCACCGCGCCTACACCGCAGCCATGGTAAACCCACAGAGATAATATAGTTTTTTTAAAAACAAGACGGTTATTATTATTGTCAACTTTTTTTTACCGGGGTTTACCGCTACACCGATTACCGTGACAACCCTACCTGATCGGTCTGCTTTGATCTATTTTGAAAACTCCGATCAAAACCGATAGGGGCGCTATCGGCCAATTGGGATCAAATGCCGATCCATCGGTGCATCCCTACTCAACAGCACTGGCTTGATCTTAGCAATCTGTTGGAGCTGTAAGAAACAGGAACGCACAACCAGGCAGTATCCAGTTTTACCTCTAGGTTAGTGACTACCGACATCGCCCAAGGGGTCAGGAAGGAGAGGTCCCCCATCTCCAGCATTATCCGAAAAAAGGAAAATGATCCAGTAAGAAGAAGCCAGGGTCCTATATGTCACAGGAGAAAATACGGACTCTATCTTGGCTTGTGACCTCATCTGGGCAAGTAGAAGCTAAGCATGAACAACTCCAGAGCATGGCAGAAAACTTCCAGACTTATGTCTTTTGTGGAGATAAAACATCAACATTTTGTACCCAAGAAAATACATACATAATCTGAGTTTATTAAGGAAGGCAGTGGAAGAGCTGTGTTGCTTTTAGCCAACCTGAGGTGAGACGTTTGAATATAATGAATATTAAAGATTAAGACTCGTAATCCTGCCATTGTCCCTCGGACAAGGTTGTACCCGAAACAGGAGCCTCCCCACAGAAAACAACTCATCATTTTTACTAGAGACAAAAGCACATTTATTATAAAAAAGGTTACAGAGACCTTTGAGCAAAAATACACATTCTATTAGTCAATACGAAACCCTCCAAAAAGCACAAATTACAAATACGCTACATGTAAACAGCATAAAAATACATTTTAAAGTAAAAGCACAGTGAGTAATTACAGGCCTTTAGAGCCACGCTTTATGAGTCAGCCTGAAGTCTGTAGTTATTACGGAACAAAGAAACTGGAGAAAACAGACTGATTTAAAGGGAAATAATTAGAGACATGTAAAAACACATCATAAAAACTTTTTATTGATTATTAGGGTGACTGTTTATTTATTATTGTTATGTAAACTAAAGATAAAATATAAGACATTTATTACATTATGCCGGGGGTAATTTCAGCTTCTTAAATGATTATTTACAAACAATTTAGCTTTAAAATTCATTTGTTTTATTATCAAACTAGGGATGCACAACTTTTTGGCATCAGTATTGATAACTGACGATGCTTGGCATATGTTTAATATTGGTTATTGGCCATGACAGCTATATTAATATTGGAACCGGCTCCAACATTTTATTTTTTATAACATCCCTATATCAAACTATGATTATTTTATCTTTTTTTTATATTTCAAGCCGAAAAAACAAGCCAATAAGTGCCTAAATATGAACATGCCACCTTTCTAGCTAAAGTTTTATACCAAGATCATGTTATTATTATGATTTTTACTCTTCTCATCAAACATTGACAAAATGCAAAACCTGACTCTGTTAGTATGGTTGTGATGGACTCTCATGGCTAAAAATGTGTAAAGCTGACTCAAGTTCAAATGCTGATCCAGTACATCCAGGGATTACTGCCAGTGGGTTTTAGGATTTGCCTGGTGGTTCCACAAAAACAAACAAAAAAAGCACCGGCTTTTCCCCTTTCAGCCGCCTGCAATAATAAATAATCCACCCCTTCTATAGATGGATGTACATCTAGATGTAACCAAGCAGAGAGATAAGTCTCAACACTTCTCTCGCCTTATCACTCTGAAAGCGCCAGTCTGATTAACAAGTCTTACGTAACAAGTGAACACTTTCTCCTGCAGCCCGATCAGAGCGAACACACCCACTCATGCAGTCACTAAAACATCCGTTTGTGCATTTTACTGCAGTTACCCACGACTGAACCCACGCTAGAGTGCTAAATACTCATCACCACAATGACAGCAAAACAATGACCGGTTATCTCGATGTGTCACGGTCACTGCAACCTTTGTTAGGTAAACACAAGTGAATACTAGTCATCACCTCCAACAGGGCAGTTCACCATCATTTGCATGAAGACTCCTTGCTAGATTGAGCCATATTTGTATTGTTTTCTTTGGTTTTTCATAGTTGCAGCTTGAAGCATCCCCACCTTGCCTTCAGGGGTGACTCGCTGGTCCTATTTGACTAGAGAATACTCTGCATGAAAGCCTGCCATGACAAGACATGAGGGAGAGAGAGGCAGGCAGAAATGTGAGGAGGAAGGGCAGGAGATGCTTGTGTTCTCCAAAACATGCCAAGGACGGCACACCTTCAGTGTGTTTTCAAGTCTTACTTCCCCCGTAGGCAGTGGCGGAAATATTAACACATCAAAGCAGCATTAGTGCCTGTAAACCTGAAGGTAACAGTGTCTTTAGGAGGACTGGTGTATGATGGTGGACCAGGAGCTGGTGTTTAGCCCACATTCCCATAAGGCAGTATAAAGGTTACAGATGTAGCTCAGAACCATCAAAGCTGCTGGTTGGTTTTCTCAACTCGCAACAAAAATGTTGGGTGGAGTGGTAAAGCAGGAACACTGTCCTTGGACTGAAGTGCCCTTGAGCAAAGCACCCAACCCTCCTAATTGGTCTCTAGGCAGTGTATCTCTCTTAGTGCACTTCTCTGGGTGTGTTCACTTTCTCTGGTATGAACGCTTAATTGTTTCTTCTTAAATATCCACCCCAACAGTGTTCATCGCATCCGCACAATTCCCGATGAGGTTTAGCTCACGTCTCGTTTAGTCAAATCAAAGCTGCCGAGGTATGAGGAAGTCTGCAATCTCATGGTTATGGGTCCAACACTTAAAAACCTGTCTTAATACTGTGTAGGGGTGTGCCTTGGCAAGAATCTGGCGATATGCTAAATATCACGATACAAGCCTGACGATACAATGTATTGTGATACCAAAACAAGACAATATTTGCAATTTTTCAGACTGAATTGATTTGTAAAACTCCGATTAGATCCTGTGTTATTGTGAGATTTCATTAGTCCGTCAAAACAAAGGCAGTAAACTGCTGCCACCTAGCAGCTGGAGTTGGAATTGCACTGCACATAAGAAATACAGTAAATGTTTGCAAGGAAATTCTCCTTAAATAAAACCAATACATTGCTTTTAAAGAACGATTCAGAATTATAATACATAACATCACAATATTTTAGTGCATCAGTGTTTTCTCCGCACTGCCTTAGTAAAAAAAATATTTATGCAGCTATCTGATGCTATTTTTTATCTAACCATTAAAATGTTTTAATATTCATGTCCTGTGGTTATGTAAGAGAGTCTAAATTACAAAGATCACTTTAAAACTACAAGACATCACATTTATCTTAGTTATGAGAAGAAAACTATAAAAGTTTATCCGATTCTTTAAAAATCACCAAACTCGTGTGACTTTTTAAAAACGGTCATTTTCCTGTTTTCAATATTTTAGGGTTAGAAAAATAAATTTTCAAACAGACACTGAAAAAATGTACAGTTTAAGTTCTCACACGCAAGATATTTTCAGTGTAGACTGGATTGTTGATTAATCTGCAGGAACAGAAATGTTTTAGAGGATTTTTCCCTCATCAGAGCGAACAAACCAAATGTGATTAATGACATCTAGTTTGTGCAAAAACTAAAACCTTTAATCTTTAGCTCCCAGCTGACCTGTCATGAGTGCATTATGATCGTTATCAGCGGCTTGCTTTGTTTAGATGCTGTTCTGACTCTTATCTCAGAGAGGCCTTTGGGGGCTGCAGCCATGTCGGTGTTTTCCTTTTACACATCATCAGGTCAGCCTCTCTCTCTGTGGGTGTGTGCACAATCTGTCAGCTTGCACTTACATAACTAAGGTCTAAAGAGTGGGTGTGTGCTCAGCTCTGTCAAACATATGTCATGTTCCAATTCCTGCACATGATTTACCCATGGTACTGCATTTTAAAGCTAAAGATAACTCAGAAAGCTTAGTGATGTCTAGCTGAGACGAACAATGTAAAAAAAAAAAAGACAGCCTCAAAAAGTTGTTTCAATTTATTTTTCCTATTTCACCTAAGCCTCCCTATTAGGTTAGAATAGTTAAACTCAGTTTTGTGTGTTTTGCTAGTGAAAACTTAAAATTGCTTGTTATTTCAACAAATGATTATATTTTACTCATTCTCGTGCATTCAGTCCTTAAAACTGCAATTTATAGATTAAAAAATGACCCCGCCCACTATGAAAGCTGCAGTGGATGAGGTGCATTGTGGGTAGTCATGTCTTTAGTTATTTTTAGGGCCTGACCGATATATCGGCCGGCCGATATTGGGGTCAGTAACAGTAGGGCTGCTCAATTAATCGAATTTTAATCACGATTACGATCTGAGTTTTGAACGATTATAAAAATCAAAACAAGCCGATTATTTGCTCCTCCCGCTTGCGCTGCCCTGAGTTGCAAATGAAGCGCTCCTCACAGTGTTGCCAACTTAGCGACTTTGACGCTATTTCTAGCAGCTTTTCAGACCCCCTTCTTGACTTTTTAATCCTAAAAGTACCTAGCGAACATCTCAGAAACATCTCTGGTAACCCTTAGCTACTTTCTGGATAACTGTCGTCGACATTTCCTGCAGGTTAGCTAAACACTCCACCTGCGCTCCGGACCGTTCTTCAGGACATTAGGAAAGGGAATTATGTAGTGATGTGTCAGTCGCTAAAGAAACGACTCTCGGAGCCGGCTCCTTGTTGGAGTAACCAGAGTGAGTGACACACACACCGTACCTGCGGACTCCTGAGCCTCTAAAAACGGCTAAATGTGCGCGTGCGGCGCGCTAAACACACGTGCGGTTTGCCCCGATTGCTGTGAGACCGGGTTGGGGGGTGGGGGTGCAGCTGTGGTTGGGACAATTATTACATTAACTGATGGACTTGTAAATAAATAGTTTATAAATAAGGTAGAAATAAGTTCCTCACGCTGATAACTAATAACTAATCTCTCTGAGGACACGGTGCTAGTGCACTCACCTACAGCACCTTGACACGACTCAATAAATGTTATGCAACATTTTGTGAACATCAATTTATTTGCATTTATTTGTTATAAATGCCACTGTATAATTCTTGCTGTCAGTATTTGCAAGATATTGGTATTTGGGTCTGTACTGGTTAGACTTACATGAGTTAAACCAAGGTCTGTAGCCCTTGGGTCATAGACTATGAGCTATAAGTATATTGGTCTTTTTATCCTGGGAATCAGGAGTTATTTTAGTGATCATCTTGTTTCTTATTTTTGTCCTGATTGTGCCCTGAGCAATTTTATGACTGAATAAAAACAAATAAAATCAACATAAATTGAAAAATCGTCCTAAATAATCGTGATCTCAATTTCAGTCAACATAATCGTGATTATTATTTTTGCCATAATCGAGCAGCCCTAAGTAACAGTATCGGCTATCGACCAAAAAGACGGCCGATATTGCGCTACCTATCCAGCAGATGGCGCCAGCTTTATGAACTCATGTTGTGTGGCTCCACTCCTTTGAACTTTGAACCCAAATTATTGTTTTGGAACTTTTTTATTTATTTATTCTTATTTATGTTTCTTATGTGCAATTATTTCATGTCCAGGGTGAATAAGTTCACCAAGTTAACTTCCACAGAGTGTTACTTTGTTACAAAGCACAAGTATTACGTTTTATTTATTGCCGCATTTTTGTTATTTTAATATTCTTATAGGGACCTTCTGTCCCTAAACGTGTGTGTGTTGTTAGATTCCCCAGAGTTAGCTAAGTCAGAAAAAACATTTTGTAACCAGTTGTTTTATCATAAAGCAATGGAAGGGAAGGCTTGCATTCACCTCCATAAAAAAAAACACTACAATGTGTGTGAATTCACTTACATTGTTTTATGCTAAACTAAGAAAACCAACTGCTGCCAGATCATATTGGGCTGGTTATAAAATGCTTTTTCTGACTTGTCTAACTCTGGGGAATCTTAACAAGACACAATTATACTGAGAGGTGGAATATTCCTTTAAGTTAAAATGTATTTGTGGAAACCACAGTTTACTGTTGTTTTTGAGATCTGCTAAATACATTTTATTTACATTACTTGTTGGAAACCCTAGTGAGTTATTGAGACAGTTCTTTGGTGTGTAATAGAGAAATAAGTTTGCATCAAAAGGCAGAGAATGAAGGGTTTAAGCTTAAGAAAATTTCTATTCTTTTTTTTTGTGAGGGAGATTTATCGACCATTATATCGGCTATCGGCCTTTGTTAAAAGTTTTATATTGGTATCGGTCCCGAAAAAAGCATATCGGTTGGGCCCTAGTTATTTTGTTCAAATTTGAAGTGTTTATGCACATTTATTGTGGGCGGTTGAGTTGTTCTTACTTTTTGCTTTGTTTAGTGTTCCAAAGATGGAGTTATTTGTTGTTGTCATGTTGACAATGAAAGTGAGGAGGGCGGTTGTAGGAATAAGAACGTTGTGCCGTTTCACTCCACTGCACTACATAAAGTTGTAGTTCTCGTTAAATGCTTAGGATTCAACTCCTTGTGTTGTGTAAGAGGTGTGAGTTAGCCAGCATTTTTCAGTGTTGTTAGCTTCCTGCTTCACTGTTTGCCTGTATTGGCATGACAGCTGCCGTTTTGATAACACAAGTTCAAACAATTAATCCATTTGTTCAGTTAACAAAAACTTTTAATTTGAATGGACAACCATACATGTCTAACTCTAATTTATAAGTTAACATTATGTAGAATTGTGTGTATTTTTAATAACACAAAATGACTTTTCCACTTTGTAATCTAATAATATTTGTTGTTTAGACTCACAATGGCAGCTGTTGAACTTTCGTTTTTAAGTTATTCTGGCCTACAATTTATTACAGTGTATAAAACTGATCCAGGTGACAATGAGAGGCGTGTCCTGTTGCAGCCACACCTTTTCAAAGTTGGGTTTTAATCTATGGATTGATGTACAGCATGTTGGATCAGTAGGAATTAGGAGGAGGTGCAAGGCACAAATGGAGCTTGATCCGTGGCATGCACAGACAATAAAACCTTCACGTGCATGTACCAGCTCGCCTGTTTCAGTGGAGATGCATGTTCACGCTTACATGCAGGAGGAAAGTGGATAAATGCCACTAAACAGACATGCAAGTGTAGAGAAAACAGCTACATGTTTAGAAACCAGAGAAGAAGAGAACAGATGCGTCACATTTTATGAGTTAGGAGAGGAATATTAACCAACATGCGGAAATAAAAACGTGTACCATAAATTTAATAAATGTAACTTCTATAGCTACACTTATTCCTCTAAACGGCTTATTACACAATGTCAATCTGCTTCATCAAACGTTAAAATATACTCTGGCGTAACGCTGTCAAGTATCCCCGATATGGTGAGAAATGTCGTTCAACGCATTATACGTCGTTTAAAATACGAAATAACTTCATGTTTACAAAGCAGAATTAATCTACACGGATGAATGTACTCATACGAGTTATAATTCTGTCGATAGGGCAAGCACATTTTTAGATATGCGCTAATTTCGTAAAACCGTCGGTTTCTTAATGCAGTTCTGCATGAAGCTCCTCTGCGTTCCATTACGTAGGTGAAGCACCGCGATTAAAACACATACGCACGCTTTTAAAGTACGTAGTAATTCATACAACGTCTACAAAGCTAAACCGCTTCGTATAAAGAGAAAATGTGGTGGTTAAAGTGAAGTTTAAGGTGATTTTCCGCTACCTGATTGCGGTCCGTGCTGGTCGCGCTGTGGCGCACAGAGGCGTTTCTGCTACTGCTGCTGCCGCCTCTCCTCTCAGCTCCAGCTCTCCTGCGTCACTTGTTGACATCCCGTGTTTAACCGATTCCGTCAGACATCGGTATTCAACCTGGGAATTCACCTCATCTTCAACAATGTGGAGAGGAATTCATCACTGAGATGAGCAGGAAGGAACGGTGTTGCCAGGTTAAAGGTCAATACCTGGCTGAGCAATAGGTGAGCTGCGACGCTTCCGCTAATACCAGAGCAGGTAGGTAATTACACCTGGATCAGCATTTGGAAAATTTCACCTCCCTTGTCCCAGTTTTCACACCTAATAACAACACAGTAAGAACCTTGCCCTCTGAAAGTGATCATCAGCCTAAACCGGAAACATCATCTAATTTTCTCTCAGTGTGGAAAATCACCTTATTACAACAGTAAACTATTTACAGGGTGACCAGATCCCAACTTGCCAAATGTGGGACAGAGACTACTCAATGTGGGACAACGTGAAGTTCCAATGAGAAAAAACAAACAAACAAACAAACAAACAAACAAACAAACAAACAAACAAACAAACGTATTCTGCCTTTTAGCCCTACATCACTGTTACATATACACAAAATTAATATTCTTATTATATAATATATTTCATATATTCTATTTGAATTCAGCATGGTGAAACATACAGCAAAACCTTTACTATTTCACAGTTCCTCTCAAGTTACCACAACATAACTCAGGCTCTTTGGGCCTTCTGTGAAGGCTCTGATCATTTTAATGATAGGCCCACAATAATAAAAACATGCAGCTTTTCAGAGTTTTCATTAAATGTTTTCCACCACAGAATGACAGTAAAGCAATATTTTGTAGATCTATTTATGATTTCTTTTAATGAATTTTCCACTAAAATCAGCAGTCAGCATCTCTTTGAAAAATGATCCATACTTTTTTGCATTTTTTTTCTCGTAATTTAGAAACAAAACAATATTTTAGCATGACAACAAGGTGAGAGAATAAACATCAGATCCTAATCTCTAAAAAATTCTGATCTAATCTAATAATAGTTTCTTAGAATCACTTTTTGCCTCAAATTTTTGACAATAAGTGATCAAGGCTTCCATTTATTCTCTCATTATGCTTTAAGGGGCTCTACATGAAACCGCAGCACCGTCTGTAGAGCCTCCATTGTGTTTATCATGGACTTGTCTTATTATTATGACTGGAAAACCTACTTTTGATATCAGACTCCGCGCCGAGGCATTAAAATTGCCTTAGAAACAACAAAGACTCTGTCAGAGTATCTCTGAACACGTTTAATTCACGAGTTTACAGCATTTTCTCCTCCGTGTTCACGCGCTTGTTTTGGTGGTTCGGGTGCGCTCCACACACGCTCTGGATCTGCGTTAAAGTCCCGCCTCTGTTTGATTGACAGCAACAGGCAGATTTCTTCACAGTTTATTTTATAAGACTGAAACTCGAAACGAGAAACTTGATGCGGGACATGAGTCTCAATTTGCGGGACACGTGAAAAGTAATGAAAATGCGGGACTGTCCCGTACAAAGCGGGACATCTGGTCACCCTATTTACAGCTAATATAATAAAAACACACTACATAAAGTGAAATATCCCATGTATAAAGTGTTACAGCTTTAACCTCATGAGGGACATGTGTAAAAGAGCTGATGTTTTGGGTGAAAATGTTCTGTCTTATGATTTGTGTTTGTTGATGTTGTAAGAGCAGGTTTTCTGCAGTGTCACATTCCTCACATTTCAACAGACACAAGACATAGATTCTTCACAAAATGACAAAAAGATGCTTGTTTGGTTCTATTTTTGTCCATCTTCTCCACACCCTTCAGAATCTGATCAGCTCAGCCCCCTCTTTCTGTTTTTACTCTCATTTATTTTCCACTGGGAGAATCGAGATGATCAACAACACAGCATGATGTGATTTAGCCCATTTGCAACAGATCTCAGCTGATAAACTGTCATCAAATAAGAAACCCATGTCCAAAAGGTGTTTCATAAATAAGGCTAAAAGTTAAATTTTTTTAAAAAGTATTTCAAATGAATATCTGGAGAATGTGGTGCCAGATTAACCACAAACTATCTCATAAATACTGCACGTTAACCTATAATTAACTAAAATGGCTGATTTATTTATTATTTTGTTTATTAGTTTTAATCTAATTACATATGAGTCAGTTTTTCAATCCTATAACATTTTACTTAAGTGGATAAATGAAGAGAATATTAGAAGTTATTGAAATCATTGTTGACACTTGACTGATGATTACAAATCTGGTTTAGGAGCAATAGTGCCCCCAAGGGGTGGCCAGGGGTTGCCATGGCCACCCCTAGAAAATTGCTGCTCCCCCAGGAAAAGCCGGTGTTAATAAGTTATGCTAATGTTCACTCTTACAATAAATTAATTTTATTTATTCAAGACATAAATGTAAAACACAATAAAAATTATACAATTAATGAGCAAAGAAATAACCAGAATAGAAATAAACTTGTTTCTGCTTCTCACCATTTAAACATATAATATATAATAGTTCCATAGTTTTTTGTGAACACAGCAACAGGTAATTTACTGTGAACATTTTTTACATTTAAAATAACTGAAATGTGCTTTTCTGAAGTGTTTGTGTTTGTAATGTTTAGTGTCTTGGATACATGCTGCTTTGTTTTTTAACAATAACGAATAAAGGAGCAATGCAGTGTATCGACACAGGCTAAACTCTCCCAGAGTTACCACTAGGACCAATTTGTTGGGCCACCCCAAGAGTTTATTTGGCCCCATCTGGCCACCCTTATCAAAAATTTCTGGAGGCGCCCCTGTGTAGGAGGTCATTCACTTCAGCTGTTTGAAATATCTCGTGAAGACATTTTGTCTAATAAACAAACAGTTAAAACAGCTGAGTGTTTAAATAGTTTTATGTTGAGTTTGGTCTGAAAAGCTTCCGGTTACATGGAGAATCTGTGAAAATGTAAAAACAAAAGTAGCCAGAAGAGGTCAGTATTGTCTCATTAGCTGCATCCAGCGTTTCTGTGGGAGTTCACCAATTCACTTACATATGTTTAATCGTAATTAAACCATTGTTAAGATATCATTTTATTGATTTGAAGTAATAAAGTAATTCTTATCAGATTTTTCTTGACAGTTTGATTCATTTTGGCTTTAATCTTTTGAAATGCTTTTTAAAATCAATTGCATCCTGATTAAATAATAATTCTTTACAAAGTCCAGTCTGTAACGCGTGCTGATGGTGTTCTGGTGAACTTCGTATAATCCAGTGATGATGAACTCAGTGGAGAGGCTCCATCCCCCCCCCCCCCCCCTCCCTCCACCCCCACCCCGGTCATCTCCCCCCCCCGACCGTGAGGATGCAGGACCGCGCGGTTCTGAGCTGTGACTCCTAACGGATCACACATCGAGCAGAGACGCCACGCTTCATTTTTACGTTTGTTTGTTTAGTTTATCTGTTTTCCGGTTTCCCTACCCTGCACGTGCCACTGCGCCTCGCGACGGAACGCGCCCGTTTGGGATCCTTTCATCATGATGGTTCGGTTTAAGAGCGCGTGCTGCTGAGGTTTCCTTCTGGTTCCGACTGGAGTCTCACAGCGTGATGGATACTAATGAGCTCCTGCTGCTGAAGCTTTTTACCGTTGGCGTTCTGGGTGAGTGGAACCATCTCATTCATCTTTATTATTTATTAACTCCAAGTGGAACCCACTAAATTAACTTTAGTTTTAACCATCATGTCCTGAACTCTGGTTGCAAAGTGCACGTGAGCAGGAAGATGAATGGATGACGATCACTCCCACACTCCCTCACTCACACGTCTTGTAGCACCGTGCCCCAGTAGACTGACCTGACCTATATTGTGGCCAATGGGGGAATCTGGATCTGCTCATTAGCTAGTTGAATGAAATCATGGATGAAATCAGGACCCAAGTGGTGCCAAATTAGAAAGTGATAAATCCACTAAGTGAACAGGTTTACTGGTGCCACTTCTCATGGGTCAGCAGGATAAAGTAAAACAATAAAGGAATAACAGCCAGGTTCTGCCACATTTAACAGTAGCCCTAAAACAAAAGTAGGCTACCAAAATAAAAGCTGAGTAAAGAGACCCTGGAGTCTGTTTAACGTTCTTCAGTAAAAAAAATACAGGACTAATAAACAATCCCTATAGTACCCCTGCTTTTATTTTGGTAGGACACTCTGAATTTACTAAGTATTCTTAAAATTTA
This sequence comes from Nothobranchius furzeri, assembly GCF_043380555.1. Classification (NCBI taxonomy): domain Eukaryota; kingdom Metazoa; phylum Chordata; class Actinopteri; order Cyprinodontiformes; family Nothobranchiidae; genus Nothobranchius; species Nothobranchius furzeri. The sequence goes on along the minus strand of NC_091747.1, from coordinate 41,906,226 downwards.
AAAAATCAAAACAGAATTTAACAACACTATTTAGAAAAAAGTGATAAAAATGTCACACACAGTTTTTATTGTTTTTGGGATTTAAATGTGAAAAAGTAAATTTGTTAAAATGTTAAATGTGGCAAATGGTTAGTGTTTTACTGTAAGATACTACAGCTGGCTCCCCATAGATGATGCTCAGATAGAACCAGCCTGTTCTTGGTATCAGAACCTTTAAATCACAGCATGAATTTGGAGAACCGCTGGCGTCCCTGTTACGGCTCACAGAGCGAAGGTCATATCTGCTGGAGGAGGAGAGCAGGTAGTGAGATGATATTTAGTTTTGACACATCTGGTCTTGCACTGATTTAAAATCCCTCTCCTCCTCTAGTCGACCAGTCTTTGTTATGTAGGATTTCTATTTCAAGGTTGGTGGATGTGGACCTCAAACTGAGCCTTTTCCTATAATGTTTTTCTATTGCTGCTGATGGTCAAAAACCAACAACAGTCCCAGAAATAGAAAACTCTGTTAAACTAATTATTTTTTATATGAGTGAATTTCCCTGTTTTTGATGTAGTGCTAATTTATGAGTAAGATTTCAAAGCTCTTGGGTTAATCAAGTTTAGGTGCTGACATTTAAATATCAGAACTCCGTCGACTCGATTTATTATCTTAGTGGCACCCACTTATGGAAGCATGCCATGACACAAACCAGAGATTTCTGAAGGGGCTGGAGAGAAACGCTGTAGCTAGAAATGTTACAGGGCTGGCTCTAAAGAGAGTGTGTGGGAAAGGATGACATTTAAGCCCATTGTAATCCTCCACAGAAGCGTGCAGGCGGGCAGTCTACAGAAACAGAAAGAAGAACATTAAAGGTCTCTAAGGGTCCTTTTAGTGTCCATGACTCCACAGTCCAGGGAGAACGGCACACAACGGTGTACCCGTCAGAGCTTCAAACAGAAACACCGTTCTTCTCCATGGCTTCCTAAAGATGATATGAAATATCAGGAGTATGCTTAATGGACAAACAAGGCCAGCTTTATGGTTTCTGTGGAAATCACAGGTAGTGGTGTGAGCAGGAACTGGACTAGAGAGTTGCCATCGTTGATTGCAATAAGTTCTTAAAGGCACGGTGTGTAATATTCTGACTTGTTTATTATCAAATCCTATTCATCCACAAACGTGTCTGTTTTCTTTAACTTTTCTCACCAACGTCTATTCGAAATATTCCTCTTAGCTTGAAATGACAGAAAACACAACAGCCAATGCTAAACTAAAGAGCAGAAGTGCAACCTGGAGGTGATGTGTTAAAGATAAGTTTTAGATTTCAGCTTCCTGCTGAAGACATCCAGTTGTAGGCTGTAGAAGTGTGGATGTCCACATCCGGCTGATGTAGACATCCAGACGTCCCAGGCCTTTAGAAACCCATTGGACCTCTGGATGTCCACATCAGGCTGATGTAGACATCCAGAGGTCCCAGTTTGTAGCTGTTGTCTGGACTGAAGCATTTTCACATCCAGCCCTTTTGTGCTTTAAAACCTGAATCCTGCTGATCTGCTGCCTCCAACATGAGGTCAGCGTTATTAGTCTGAGGTCTCCATGTGCACAACAGAAAGTGATTCCCTCTGACTGAAACATCTGCTTCCTCCTGTAAAACAGCCACTCAGACACTCTTGTGGGTAAAGAAAGTGCCTCTGGGGTTTACTCTTGCATCTGAAAGCAAACATAGCTGTAAACATGTTTATGTGCTTCTTTCCTAACAAAGATCTTCAGTGTGGTTTCTGCATTAGAAATGGATGTTTATGTTCTTGATCCTTGGTTTTAAAGTCGTGGGATGTTGTTAGTGGAGCTCACTGCAGTAAAACAGACTCTTGCATGACTGGTGAGTTTTAAACACAAGTTTGAGTTTAAATTAAAAGCTGAGTGTCTATGTTTAATGGCAGCACTCGTGCATGCTCTCACAGGTGCTCATATTCTTAGTGAGTGGTGAAATTAAGATGAATAATGGCACAAATAGTGCCAATCGTTAGGATGCATCCTGGACGTTTCCCTGGTGAGGTTTTCTGGGCACGTCCAACCGGGAGAAGACCTAATGGAAGCCCCAGGACAAGCTGGGAGGACTATGTTTCTCATCTGGCCAGGGAACGCCTCAGGATTCCCCTGGAGGAGCTGGTCCAAGTGGCTGGGGAGAGGGATGTCTGCCGGGCCTCCCTGCTTAAGCTACTGCCCCTGCAACCCTACCTCGGATAAGTGGCCAACAATGGATGGATGGAATGTAAAAAATAACCATGGAGCCTTTAAACCATCCTGTACCAAGCCAATTCCAGATAAACATGTGTGTCTCCACCAGTGGAATAAGCTAGGCAGTGTGGCGCAAATAAACCCATGAGAGTGGGTTTATATTTACACGACTATAAGGCGCACCTAAAAGTCGTACATTTTCTCCAAAATGTACGCCGCGCCCTATGGTGCAGTGCGCCTATTGTGTTGTTGTGAGACGCGAACGTAGTAGAAGACAAGGGGTGTGGCGTGAACGTGCGGACGGGAGCGAAGACAGACCTGTTGATCTGCCACATCGTCATCAACATCCTCGCTGTTTGCCTCAGACTCCGGCTGTGAGTCTCCGTCCACTTCCTCTGCTTCCAGTTCAAAAAACAGACGTACTATCTGAACTGCCTGGTGGACATTTATCCTTCTCATCATCCTTTCTTAAAGCCTAATAAAAGCCTACTAAACTGCAGCGACAATAGATCTGTCCGGATCGCTCCACAATATGAAGTTTACCATCAATATCTGTCTAATTGTTTGTTGTTACTCCGTTCGTGCCACTCCTTTCCCGCGAAGCGGCTCCCTTTTGCGCACATCTCGTTACTCGTGCAGCCTTCCTCTCTCTCAGCTACATAATAATACTTTTTATCAATTTAATATGTGAGACTTCCACCAACAGCAAAAGGATCTCATGTTTTTGTGGGTTTTTATGTTCACAAGCTCATTCCCTCTCACGGATTACTAAACTGCTGTTTTGACAAGTTGTCAGATTGTCTAAAAAGAGGTCGTTTTTTTAGTTTAGTATAACTCAGCTTTTACGTTGCCTATTAACAAAATTAAAAAACTGGGGTGTAGTTTATAATCTCCTTTTTAAAGCTGAAATGAAACCGAAACTCAGGGAAGCGGAGTCTTGCTGCTACATTATCCCAAATCAGACCTGTTCAAAAGACGCGGATACGCGTCCATGGACCCCAGAGGGGTAATAAAACACAATTCAAATCACACTATTTTCTTAGGCCTATTAATAACACACATATGATTTTGTTCATGTGGAAAGTTTATGTGGTTAAATCCACCAACTACCGGTAAACACATTCTGAACTTCAACACAGCGCATCAGCGCCTGAAGCGGCGCTGCGAGCAGCTGCGACCCAAAATGTACCAGAACCGCTCACGGCGCATGCGCAATCATGCATCAACACTTCTCGCCCGCTATTTCCCTAATAACACACGCTGTTCGTTTTTATTTCTACATGTTTTTTTTTACTCACAAAGATTGTCAAGAAAGCGTGCTTGTCGTGTTCATGTCAAATTAAACTGATCACAAAACACAGATTTACTTTCTTTATTTCGTTTTCCTCATCCAACCCCCATAAATCCCTGTGTGTCCTCCTGCAGCACTCCCGGTGTACGCCCGGCTTTAGTAGGAGGGAGACCCGCGATTATCGCTTTGTCGCGCATGTCTCATTGAAAATGAATGGAGGAGAGGCGAAGTTGCCTCCCGTGTGTCGAGCCCATTAGAAGAGCACGAGCCGTCAGCGCACGCAATGAGGAAGTACTCTAAACCAGGTCTGAACCAGGACTAGACCAGTAAAGTGAAGCATGCTTTTCACAATGTCTGGTTTGCACTGATATGTTCCGAGTCCCGAGCCCGCACAGATGTTTTACCGGTACGTTTTACCGTGCCCGCGCCCTATAACACGGTGCACCTTTTGTATGTGTTAAATACCAAAAAGACACCCGTAACTGAAGCTGCGCCCTATAACACGGTGCGCCCTATGGTCGTGAAAATACGGTACTGGTAAAGCAGTGTAAACTTGTCTGGTGTTGCAGAGCTTTAGAGGTGAGAAGCTGAACTTCAGCTGCAGCTCAGAGGCAGTGAGAGCATTTTAAGAGCTTTATGAATCTTTCAGCTGCCTGTTAAACATTCATGCTCCAGAGTTGGCCTGAACTTGTTCAGCACAGATCACAGTCTAAGGCCGAATACTAGAAAACTCAGCTGCAGTCAGGGAGTCTATAGGCTCTTGCTCAACAACACGAAGCAAATCAAATCCCACCGCCTGTTTTCTGTCTCTTTGTGTGATTGGTTATTAATAGTTTTTCATGACTCTGTAGGGCCGTGTCAGCAGTAAAATATGTTTGTGTTTAACAAGTTTTATTGGGGGGAAATGAGCAGTTTTCCCTTTTGGGATTAATGAAGCGATCCAAGAATGAATCTGAACATGCTGTGTTCTCAGAACTGGCAGATTTCAAAACTTTGGTTCTAACAGACAGCAAACGTGATGCTGCTAGTGCATCTAGACTGAAGCAAGAAGACTGGGAATCTATTATTAAAACCTGTAAATGCAAATACCTAATATATTATTATTTACCCTAAATATAAATAATTATTTAATCTGAGGTGATTTTCTCACTTAAATATAAATAATATTGTGGAATATTGAAATCACCCAATCCATGATATGATAATGCTAGTATAGAGAAATAAAATGTATTTATTTATTTATTTATTTTAATAAAGTAAAATCAAAGAGTGCAAATTTGTGATTGCTGAACAGTGTAACAGCTTTGAAGCATCCAGATGGAGTATCAGGATTAGTGCTTTCATCAAAAACTCGTCATATTCATTCCTGTGCATGTCTGCCCTCTGGTGGAGGAACTACAGGTGGAGAGAGCCTATTTTATTGTCTATAATAACTGTTATATTCATAACAAAGTAACATATATTAATATATAGTTGTTATATAAAAATAAATAGTTCAGTTTAAAATATAAAACTTTTATAAATTTTCAGGTTTAAAGGATTCAAGGTTTGGCTCTCCATACTTTTGATTTGGAATTGATAAAATTCCTCTAATGATTAGTGAAACATCGTCAACCTGCCCTCAAAGAAACCCAAACCCACAGAACATAAAGCTCTCAAAGCCAAAAGCCAGCAGAATAAAAGGAGATCAGATCAGTGACAAACAATATGAGGATTTAATCAGACATCTGAGGGAAGAGGTTGAGTAAAAAAGTTGAGTTACAAAATAGCTCATAGAGTAAAGGTGGAGTTCAGCAGCTGGGATTAAAAATCTGCATAAACTGTCTCAATGTACCAACGATGTCTCAAAGCAGAGGATCACACCATCAGTGGCGTCAACTTTGACCCTCATTATGTCTAAATCTACACACGACACAGTCGTGCCAAACCTTTTACTTGCTTTTATTTATTCTAGTTAGAGTTAGCTGTTAGCTAGCCATTGCATCATCAAGAGCACCAGAGCAACGTCTGCAAAAGGAAGCAATAACATTCTTTAGTTTTCTCACATTTCAAGTCAGTGCTAATAAATGCCATAAACGAGTCACACTTAAATATAATTTTCATGTTTATTAGAACTTAAAGTAACTGTTGAAATAAATAACATGTGTTTCTGTGGGGATGTTTGTTGTTTCTATTATAAAAAGGTATTTGAATAACCTCAGTCTGGAGAAAGAGAGATCCACTTGGTCCATCTCCGTTTCTCTGAACTGAGGTTGTTCAAAGCGCCACCTACAAACAGGTAAGATGTAAATCATTCATTGTCTCTGTTCACAGAGCTTCTGTCTAGATGATAGGTGACAATAACAAGCAAACATCACCAGTAAACACAAAGTAAACAGAGCAGCTCTCCCCACCTGGTGGTGGAGATGTTTAATTAAGATCTTTTTCTATGTGACAAATACAAACGTTGGGATGTGTGGGCATTGAGTTGTAGAGTTAATTAAAGGCTCATTTTAACTGATAAAAATAAAGAGCATTGAGGTAGCAGTCTGAGCACTAACGTATTTAAAACAGTGAGTTATCAGCTGAATTACAGCAAGTATGATGCCGATTTTCTTGGTGTGCTACAGAGAAAATGAAAAAACGTGAGTGTGTTTCCACTGAAAGGTTCTGACAGCGTGGCTGTAACTCTGTGCTATTGGACCGTAACAAAGACCTAAAAGTCCAGGACTCATTATTGGCCTTACAGCGCTCCAGTCAGTCCGTGCCTCAGCTCTGCCTTTTGAATTGTGAAACTCATGCTGGGGGTTGCAAATCTCTGACCTTTCTTTATCATATGCAGCTTCTGTTTTTACCTCCTCGGCTCTGTTCTCTCTCTCTCTCTCTCTCTCTCTTTCTCTCTCTCTCTCTCTCTCTCTCTCTCTCTGTGTCAGACAGCTTCTTGGCACGATTCAATATCTGTGTCATACATGTCAAGCACTCAGCTCTTTTTATGCTATCTATTTCCCTGATGAAATCATAGTTCTGTCTGTCACACTGTTGCATAAGACCGGCCAATATATCTTTATTTGTCTGTCCAGCTCATCCCTGATGAGATGCTGGGGTGGTAACGCTCTGGCCATTACAACACTATGCCAATGGCTGGTAATTAATGGTCAGGGCACTTTGACATGTTTACTGTAGGTCTGCTGTGTTGTGTACAGATCTGCACCACAGGTCTGAACCGTCATTCATTTAGTCATTTTGATGGAAGGTGATAAAAATGGAAACGATCAAAAAGGAAACACATCGATTGCAGCCTGATAGCTAGACGAGGACTCTGGCAGCAGACACCCTGCATTTGTCACAGAGCCAAGTTTGACTTTAAGTAGCGCTGAAAAAACTTTCCTAAATTACAGCTTTCCAGGGAGTTGCTAGACCTTGTTGCTTGTTCTGTGTGTTTTTGGTGAAAAAAATGGGTGGAGCAAATGCTAAGAGAAAGGTGAATGATGGGTGATAATGTTTTTGCCTGTGGATGCATTTGTCTGTCTCCTGAACCACAGTTAAACTGTCAGCCACTTTTGGTTACTAGGGAATACTGGAGAAATTTTAGCCAATCAGCATCACTGAATTTAATGCCGCTGGGCTGCTGGCTGACAGCGCCCCTGCAACAGGAAACAGCTAGCTAGCATGATAGAAGGTTCTGGATTTTCCTTTCCCTTCTCCCTCTCTCTCACTGCCTCATTCACTCACGTTCACTATTGGTTCATACAGATCAAAACACATCTATAGCTATTGCTGTTGTAACGGGTCCCAGGAGTGGTACAGTAACTGCCGGCACAAGTAGGTTACCTGTATGAAGCTGGCGAAAGCAGAGTACTGAAGACAGGATGCCTCTCATTTCCTTCCAGTTCACGTCTCATTTATTTTACAAACTCATGAAATTATAGTCACACGGTTCATTTCTGTTACTCCATTTCAGTTCTTTAGAATTTCACTCCAAACAAACAACTTACATTATCCCTCAAGTTGCTTCTCACAGCATTCTAGTCAGAACGTATATTTCATTTTAGGTGACAACACATTTCTACTGTTGATTACTTTAAACTATCACTCTCTGCAAATAGTTCATATTGAGGTTCTCTTTTACAGTGTATCACTGAATTCAATCATTATGGAAGCCCATTACCGCCACTCAGATAAAGAAAATATTATCTCATAATTATGACTTAGCTATCTCATAATAATGAGATACTATCTCATTATTATGACTTAGTATGTCATAATTGTGACTTCATATCTCATAATAATGAGATACTATCTCATTATTATGACTTAGCTATCTCATAATTATGATTTAGCTATCTCTATCTGTGAACAGAGACAATGAATGAATATGTATATTTAATTTTATTTGTCTTTTAAATGCTTATGTTTTATTTATGGACACATTAAGTCAGAGCGGAACCTTTGTTTATGGATTTCTTGTTCCGGGGACTGATAAAGGGATGACTGCGCCTGACAAATAAAATTAAATATATATATATATATATATATATATATATATATATATATATATATATATATATATATTTATAAATATATAATCAAGATTTAAATGTGGCAATCCATTTCATGGGTGCTACACCGTGTTTATTTGTTTTCATTTATATCGTTATAACTTTATTAACAGCATATCTAATGCAATTTCTGTAACATGTTAGTGTCACCTACTGGTGGAAGTGAGCATTGCACAGTGAGATGCACAGCTTTGAGCAGATTATAAATTAGAATGACAATGTGTATTTTTACCTTTAATCTCTGGAAATATCCATCAAAATATTGTTGAAAATGAATAAAATGATGTCCAGTCGTTCACAAATATTGGCGGCTTCATAACGTATAACCATAAAACTTGCGTCTTAAGTACATGGCGTCTTTGGGGAATGCCATGTTTCTTTCTGGCCGGCTTCAGGACTTGCGCCTGTCTGTGACATCACACTAGATGATTGGCTGGATGTACGGCTAACGGAAGGCACGGCAAGGCAGCTTTATTTATAAAGCACATTTCAAACAGAGACAATTCAATGTGCTTTACAATTTTCATGACATAATATGAAAACACATAAAACCACAGTTACGTTCAAAATCATTTAGGCAGTAAAAACATAAAATTAATAACACGCAAAACTCTTTTCAAAACATATGTGAAAGAACAGAATCGAAAAAAGAGATGCAATATATTTTTGGCTGAATGGTATTGCCTTGGAATGATGGCATCATGAGCAGGTGCAGGTCCTCGAACAGATCTGGAAAATAAACCACCAGAAAACTCCAATCAGCATTGCATTCTCTCGATGGAATTAACGGAAGGCTAATCAATGTCTGAGGGGTTATGCCAAAGTTGAATGTTTTCCTCAGGTGAAAACATTTACATTAATGTTTTTTTTAACTAGTGACAGTCACGCTGATATGGTGTAAAACTACCCTGAAATGTATGTACTGCCCCCTAGAGCCAGTGAAATACACACTGTCTCTTTAAGACACACAGGCTGCTGGAGACTGAAAACTCAAACTGGAAAACAAACGACTAAATAAAATGTGATAAAAGACAAAAATGAGCAATGTGAACTGCATTTACTCACATGGTATGCTTGTGAATTCATTATTAGTATTATAGCCTAATTTATCTGTAATTTGATGATTGACTTCATATATAAAAATGCTTCTTTTTAACTGTAGTAATTTCCCCACTGTTCATTTGAATACTTACAAGTAGGGATGCAATGATACCAATTTTTTCCAAACCGATACGATACAGATACTTGGATCTGAGTACTCGCCGATACCGATTACCAATACCGATGCTTCTACCACACAAAAAAAATGCTATGAATTGGAATACAGGTTTTATTTTCTCCTCTGCTTTCAACAGAAAAAGACTGTGAGGTAGATAAAAAGTAAAATATATGAATAGAAATGATCACAAAACTAAATTATTAGGTGAACAGAAATGACAAGTTACAGTGAAGCCACTTTCAAGCTACTGCATTGGTATCGGTTCCTGGAATCCGATAACTTTTATTGATACTGGATTCGGTAGCAGTATCAGTACTGTCTTATATCATCCCTACTAATAAAGACTAAAGACGGAATTTTTTTCGTATATTGCTGCAACTGCAGCTAGCTCAGCTACCAGGAAGTTCTTCACAAACTAAGCGCTATATGCTTATAGTATCTGTGCTTCATCTTGTGATATTTTGTTGCTGTCCAGATTCCATCTTGCTTCTTAATTTGAAACTTGGGCATGAAAAGCTGCAGGAGATGTGCATTCCTCTACAGTTTGCTAGTCCTTTAGTCAGCTTTGGATTTCTGATTTTTTCTGAAGTTGAAGACGCGTTTCATTTTGGTTTGAAATGAAAGCATGAATATTGCTGAGGATTTATTAATTGTGTTAAATCTGCCAGCTGGGTGTTGTAACAGCCCTGTGCTTCTTATCTAACTCCTGAGGCAGAGCACCGAACAAAACAAAACTTTTAGTTTTAACATGAATGCATTGTTTAGCTCCTTTTTTGTGTTTCCCAGATAAAAGACAAAATGTTCTTGGGGTGCAGCAGCATCAGCTCTGCCCCCCAAAAGCAATCCCTGACAGCTTATAAACAAAAGCCTTTCCTGGTGCTGGAGCTTAGCTGTTCTGTGCTCATCCACATTGTAAATTGACTGCATTTATATCAAGCTGTTATCAAAGGATGGTCACGTTGCTTTGCTTTCACCCCCAACACATTGCTCCATCACCTCAGCTGATGTCACTCAGATTCCGCTTTAAAAAAAAAGGAGCAATTCTTTCAGGAAGTCTATCTTTTTTGGATTCACTTTTCTCTTCCTCTGGGATTTATTTCTGTCTGCCTCTATCTCAGCTGTCCAGTCGTCCCCCTTTTCTCCTCCCCTTCTCCCTGCTTTGTGTGCAAGACACTTCGGCCGTTTCTCATACTTGTCGGAACATGTGTACTCACGTCCTTGTGAAAGGTCATCAACGATGGCCCAAGGACTGTTCCTATCCTAAGTATTGTAATGATCTGAAGTTGTATATTTATACACTGTAATTAGATCTAAGTATTATAATCAGAAGTGGTTGTTTTTATCATCAGGGAGTTTACTTAAACACTCTGTATTGACTGAGAGACAAGAAAAGAGAGAGAGTTGGGATCGTTTAAGAATCTTTAATTTCTATAATTATAAATTCTTACAATTTACCAGGACTATCTCAATGATGGATGCATATGGATTTGGATGTTTCGTGTTGATGTGTGTGTGTGTTGTTCAGAATCTCTAGGCTGACGTAGCGAATCTGGTTGTTATGACTAGGCTACCACGAGGCTTCAGAAGCTGATGACATGAGCCGCCATTTTGCCGTGACCACGTACCGTATATGGAGCCTCCCGTGTAGATCAGGAAATGCCAGGTCCTGGGACCCTCGGATGTACTGGAGCTGGTGGAACAGCGGTCGCAGCACTACAAAGCCCGTCTGAGGACAGCTCCGGTAGTAGTAGCAGATCTCGGCGGGTTCAGCTCTTATTGTGAAGGAACCGTCGTCTTGTTGTTCAAACGACAGAAATTTCCAGCTTTTCTCAGCTCAAAGTAGGAAGTACAGCTGGCCAGCCTGTAACTTTCTTAATGATGACGATGGAAATCCTTAGGACCTCCAAATGAACGGAACTGAGGTTAATATGGAACTGAACCTAAAATGGCGTTGCCTTGTTTTATACCCCTCATTGTTTACAAATCTTAGTAAACCGGATTGGACAACTTTCATTAAACAACCCAGATTCTGCCCTACGACAGACGAAAGTTCTGATTGGTTGAAAACAATGTGTCATGCGTTTCCATGGTAATGTAGATCAGTCTGTCTGGTGCATTCCTGTTTATTCATTAAACACATAACTCATGACATCTTTATTTCACAGATCATTCACCTGATTATTAATGATCAACATATGCTCTGATTAGCTTTATCACGAATAAAGTACTTTAATTAAAGGAAAGCGTTCTTCTTCTCTTCTTCTGTCTCTTCTCCTGGAATGTAAACATACTGAACCAAGCGTCCGACCTTGGCGATGTTACTGTGTGAAGGGGCAGCTGTTAAGGGCAGACAATTATAATATTCATAACGCTACAGTATGCTTAATGGCAAGTTTGCTCAAAGTTCCCAGATGTGTTCTAGCTCCACCCATTGTATCGAGGATGCATCAATGCATCTTTCCGCAGACTTGGGACAGCAAAGTTTCCCACAATGCATTGCATCGGAAACTGTTTACCCTCCCACTGTCTTTATGGGTGACCCTGTGAGGAACGTTGACCATTGAGCAGGGTTGATGGTTTATCCCTTGAGGTCCACGTGACAGGGGTGAGGTGGTTCTCACTCCTCACCCCTGTCACGTGGATCCAAGGGATAAACCATCAACCCTGCTCAATGTTCAACTTTCCTCGCGGGGTCACACCCATTAGGAAAGTGGGAGGGTTAAACTCCAAATGTCAGAGAAGAAAGCTAATAACTGTAATGTTTTATATTAGAAATATAAATAATATAATCTAAAGTTGTGTGTTATTGTAAATAATCGTGTGTAAACTGTAAATTTCGCTGTGTGTGTTTGGGTTTCACTCTTCACGATCCTTCAAAATGCTAATTAGCTGACCCACTAATATCAAAATAAAAGCACTGTAGCTCTGTTCTGATGAAAAATAAACTTTTTTTTATCATTAAAGAGCAGGAAACACCAGTATTTCAATAGTTTTGATCAAAAGTGGGCCAAATAAAAAACAAATTATACTTTTTAACTGTAGCAAGAAGCAGGGCTTGTTGCCAGGACACCACGGAGTACTGTTCTGTTCCAAATGCCATCCTTGTCCTCCCATAATCGGTAGAATGGACTTTCTGGTGTCCTTGCCAAAAACTTTGTCTAGTACACAAGAACGCGTCCTTGAGTACTGAGAAACGGCGCTAGAGTTTTGCCCCGTCTTCCTTCTCGAGCCCTCAGAACCCCTTCATGTGAACCAGTCTGAGTCCTGAGTTATGGTACCAGAGAAGTGGTTTTTGTTTATAACCAGTCCAAACACGGATTACTCAGGGTGGAGGAAGGACCAGCTGTCAGATACGAGAACACTCAGGGTTGTTAGAAGAAAAATATATTTTTGAGTGGAGAACTCTAGTTTCACAGAAAGTTAGTCAAGTTTTCTAGTTAGAGGTGAGAAAAAGAAGCAAATGGAGAATCAGGACATCCAGACTATTATCAGTATGTTTTGTTTTATTAAATGAATTTCTCTTCTTCTGTGGTATTAATGCAGCCTTTAGATTCAGATCCAAGAAGAACCACAACCCCCAGTTTTCTATCTGGTTCTTCAGCGCGTAGATGGACAATAGTCACATTATCGCTGTGATTTTCTGCTCGATGTGAGTCCCACAGGATTGTTTTGAAGAGGTTTTGCTCAGAAGGCAAACTGATTTGACATTGTAGACTTTCCCTTTTCTCGTCAGCTGATAAGAGTGCATTTTAAAATCACCTCACAACTCAAGGCATTATCTTTTTTATTTTATTTATTTATTTTTCCGTGTCCTGTCTGACATGAAGCAAACAGAATTAATGTCGGAATGCTGGTGACAAGCCATACAGATTTACTCTCAGGTGGAGCATCAAAGCTTCTGCTTTTAATGTCATGCCTGATACTTAAAATGTTATTGTTTTTTTGAATGCTTTGTAATTCAGACCAGACATGGAGACAGAGGTGAAAGAGAAATGAAGAGACAAAAGGAGGAGGGGGGGGGGGTTCCACAAAAATAAACAATTGATGATGAACAAGAGTCTGCTTCTAGACCTGCAGAAAGAGTAAAACAAACAAAAAATGGGACACACAACAATACAACAAGAGCAAGCTATTACTGTGTCAACTTGATGAGGAAATATAAAATCAACATTGGTTTACTGAACAATCACACAATAATAAATCACAGTGCATTAAGTGCCAACCACAGCCTTAAGACATGTGTTGAACGTGCCCAAGTCCATACTTGTGAGAGCACCGTGTGAGCACCTGTGTGTGTACCCGTGCTTGTATATGTAAGGTTTCTTTATAGGAGCATCCAATAGAGAGTGTGAGGGGCCACAGATCTGCCCCCCAAAGATGTGTAGGAGATGGAAGGAGCTCAAAGTCCCAGAGATCCAGGAGCTGCCCCAGAGCGCAGGAACCCCAGGGAGACTGTAACCAGAGAAGCCCCTGCCCCCTCTCAGGAGGCACAGAGAATTGCCCTGGGGGGCCACAACCAGCAGCCAGCAGAGTCCCGGGGGATATCAGCGGCAAACCCACAGGCCCGCCCGCAGCCTCCCACCCCCAAGCCGGTCGAGCCCGGAGCCCAGCGACCCAGGACCCAGGGGCGACCAGGCCCGCCGGGGACCCAACAGAGCCCAGGGACCCAGATTCCACCAGGCAGCCACCGGGATTGATCAGGCAGACGCCAAAAATCTTAAACCTCCTGACCCGGGAGACACGAACACTCAGGCAGACCAAGGCACCACATTCCACACCGGGTGTGGCAGGGGGAGGGCAGGCGAAGATGTGTAGCAGCACAAGAAGTCCCAGGAGAGGGGAGGAGTCAAAGGCCCCACCTGACATATACAGTCATACACAGACACAGTCACACACTCCCTCCCTCACGCTCACACATACACATACAACCTAAGACTTACAAAAATGAATGCTAGACACCCACTCATGCTCCCCATACACACCCTATTCACTCTAGTCCTGCACTGCTGCACATGGGGTACAACCATCACAGATTCCCAGAGTTCTCCCCTTTCTGCTGGGGTGCTGATGAGCAGGCTCCCCCGTCCAATCCTGAGCAAAGCATCTCACCACCCCAGACCCCAACCAGACGGCCAGCTCCCCCTCCTAGCCTCCAGCCCCGGGAAGCCAAGCGACAACAGAGGTGTGCTAAGACCCCTAGTCTCCCTCCACCTGCTCCAATACAGTGTTAGTGTTGATGAGGTGTATTCCATGGCTGTGGTGAGTGGGCCACCACACAACCCCACTTCCCCCCACAGCCCTCTGTGTCTAGGTGCAGATTAAAATTGGAAGTGGACACCGGCACTCGGGATGAAGCTGAAAGATCCCCTTGCTAAATGCCGTTGAGTGTGCTCACTCCCAAGGCCCTAAGTGTGTGTTTGCGTGGAATGTCATTGGTGGAAGTGTTTAATGTGCAAATAAAATTGGGGGGCAGGCTGCCACAGGAATGCGGAAATGGGATCCATACCATATATAATAAGTATAAACACGATTTCTCAGTGTACTTGGTCTTTAATACTTTCATAAGAAACTATCATTTACGTACTCCTTTTCCTTGGTGACTGTAACAGATTAGGTTTAGGTTGTGAAGAGGTTACATGATTAATCTCTAACCCTGTTCTACCTTCTCAGTGGCCTAGTGGTAGTGTCCACCCTGAGACTGGGAGATTGGGGTTCATATCCTGGTATGGGTCATACCCAATATCTGCCTGCTTGATACCCAGCTTTAAGGGGTTGGATTGGGGGGTTAATTTATGTGTGATAACTAACGGGACTTTAACTTTAACTGTAAATGATTGGTGTTTAGTTCAGCCTGACCTCATGACCCTGATGGATCAGTTTCCTCTCCTAAAGCCACATCAGAACAGCGTGGTGGTCGTTTCCGTTGGCCCTCAGCTGGAAGGTCGTCCTCCATCTTCCTGTCATGGAGCGATGCCGATAACGAGACCGTTGGTCTCAGTTATTACTGCTGCTCACTCAGACTAAGACTCTTGTCAAATCAGTGCTTTAAGTGTGACTGACGTCCTATCTTAGGACTCTTCTGAAATCATTCAGACACGTGTCCCCCTGATCCCAGCTCTGACGTCCGCTTTAACCCTCTGTCTGCTCGCTGCTCTGGCTCTAAAAGCTTTTCTAATCTTCTGGCAGAAAGTGATAAAATCACCTCAAAGTGAGACATTCTCCAGCTAGCTGCCTCTGTCGCCTGAGGCTGATAACCCCACTGGCTTCTTGATTAGTTCTCCTGAAAATGAGGGCAGAGAAACAATGAGGAGGGCTGTTCCTGTGAAGGTGGGTGGCTCCAGTCTGTCAAACAGCATCAGGGGATTTTTGTGGCTCATCTTGACGGGTTAGAGATCTGATTTAAATTTTCATTCTGATTCTGAGTCAGCAGGTTTTACTTAAAGAAGTAAAACCTTTCTTTACTTTCCTCCCCAAAAAGCACTTTCTGTCCTCTCATCTGATCTCGGTTGCATCATTTGTTTATCCACAGCTTGTGAACATCAGGAGGGAGTCAAGTGGTTGCTTATCGCCAAAGAGCAGAGATGAATGAGCTCTGAGAGGTGTTTGCCGATTAAACGAGCCTCTGATGAACTCAGACATGTTACCGGATTCACCTCCAATCTTCCTCAGCTGAGCTGCTCAGTTGAAAAACATCAAGCCGCTTTTATTGAGTTTGTTTAGAAGAAGTCGATCTTATTTAGTCAATTAGCTTTGCTCAGATAATTGTGTATTAACTCATGCATGGAGGTGCAGGAAAATAATGTATCTCAGTGGTTCAAAATAATTTAATCTTTCTTTTTCCTATGAAGCCTCAAACAAAACTTTTTGCCCTGATAATGATCTGATATATTTGGGTCTCAATCACATATTTGCATTATTTAGTTTTTTAGGCGGTTCTGTAGCATTGGGAGGTGGTGGCGTACCATGTCTGAAGATGAAAACGTTTATTTTCTACACTACAACATTAGTGGGTTATCATCCAGAGGGATTAGGCCACTCAGGATATAATCCAGTTTGTTGTTTTTATGGGAGCTTCTCTTTAACTTGAGTGACCCCATATTTACAGCAGCCATATATGTCTTGCGGGGATCACCAGCTACCTTGGCTGGGCATCACTCCACTAGCAATGGTACTTTTTAGTACCAGTTAGATTTCAGGGTTTAACAAAAAGCCACCAAAGAAGCAGCACACCTAACATGAACACGATGTCCTCCTTTGTTGTGATTTTGTGTGACATATGGATCTCCTGCACTATGTTTAGAACAGCTGAGTAGTAGAAGAGAGCCATGGAGGGGCCACCACCAGCAGGCAAGGAGGTTTAAGTGTCTTGCCCAAGGACACAACAGCAGCATTCTTTTGCAGGAACCGGGATCGAACCTGTAACCTTCCGATTACTAGACAGCACGCTCTACCTCCTGAGCCATTGTTGTTCCAGTCCAGAACAGTCCGGTAGAGTGGAACCTTTGGTCGACTCATGCTGATTGGTTGTAACTCAGTGGGAAATGGCATCAACAGACGTTGTTCAAAACATTCAGCGTTTGTAAACCAGGTAGAGTTGCTTGTGGAGGAGAATGGAAGCACAAGCACATAAGCACCGTTCATGTAGCTGTTACAATCCAGGCTGTCTAGGGGGCCTGGGGTAACAATGAGGACGCATGTTCTCAGGTTAAAAGTAACAAAACAACATTTACCTAAATATAAACTCAAAACACAGATTAACAAGACACATCAGCAGCAACGCAAAACGAGTAACAACTAAACTCTCATATTAACCAAATCAATACAAAAACCACGAAAGACCATCACATTATTTTTCCTAATTTCCGAGTGATGTCTTAATTAAAACAAGCGAAGGGGTAAAGTGTCCTTTACCCCTAAAAGACGAACGGTTAAACACAGAGAGTTAAGCTCTCAAAGTTGTTACATAAAATTTAACTTAACAAAACCAAAAGCTGCTGAGGAGACAACAGACCAGAGAGAACCTCCCTGGCCTGCTGCTCCCTGAACTGAGGACTGGCTGACTTTTATGCTGCTGGCCTGCTGCTGGTCATCAGGATCAGCTGAGAGAATCTAACCAGGAGGCAATCTAGTGAGATTGGAGCCAGGTGCTGCATCCCCTCTCTCTCTCACACACACACACAGGGAAAAACCCAAATGGCTCTGAGCCATAACACTTCCCCTCTAAAAAAAGGATAATTAATGTTTACAAACTTAATTATACTAGATCACAATATCCCCCTACATACGGTGCCATCCCATGCAACCACTGCTTCTGAAATTCCCTTGTTGGAACAACATTCAGCGGGAAGGTGACAATCGGCGCTGGGTTGATGGTGCGGACTCGACCATGCCAAAAGTCCCACATCCACTGATCACGCAGGGTCCAGCTGAACTCTCGTCGATGGTGATTCACTGTCTGCTCGCTCAGTTCTTCCAGACAGGATTCCATCAAAGTCTTTAACACAAAGAATACGTCCACAGTCAGAAGATAACAAATTCTGACCTCCTTGTTCCAGAGTTGTTAGGCAGGCTTCCACAGCAGGAGTGTTCCATCTGTGAAAGCGGAAGGGGGGAGGGGGACCAACGGAGCGGAGCGACCACCTGGCCGCTGGAGTAGCATCCCAGTCAGACGTGCCATACCAAGTGGGTTCCTCTCACCCACTGAAGATCGATTCCTCTGATGATCCATCCTTTAGATTCATCGTCCAGGGCACAACTGAAGTGTCACCTCCCCGCTCGCACACCATGCACCACTAAGGTTTTCAGAACAGAGATGCTGTGAACTATTCCAAAAGCAAAACGTAAGTAATAACAGTAAGGCAGAGAACATGCGTCCAAGTAAGGTTTGGGATCAAAAATCCCGGACGAGCCCCCATTTGTTACGATCCAGGCTGTCTAGGGGGCCTGGGGTAACAATGAGGACTCATGTTCTCGTGGTAAAAGTAACAAAACAACATTTATTTACATAAATATAAACTCAACACACAGATTAACAAGACACATCAGCAGCAACGCAAAACGAGCAATAACTAAACTCTCATATTAACCAAATCAATACAAAAACCACGAAAGACCATCACATTATTTTTCCTAATTTCTGAGTGATGTCTTAATTAAAACAAGCGAAGGGGTAAAGTGTCCTTTACGCCTAAAAGTCGAACGGTTAAACACAGAGAGTTAAGCTCTCAAAGTTGTTACATAAAATTTAACTAAACAAAACCAAAAGGTGCTGAGGAGACAACAGACCAGAGAGAACCTCCCTGGCCTGCTGCTCCCTGAACTGAGGACTGGCTGACTTTTATGCTGCTGGCCTGCTGCTGGTCATCAGGATCAGCTGAGAGAATCTAACCAGGAGGCAATCTAGTGAGATTGGAGCCAGGTGCTGCATCCCCTCTCTCTCTCTCTCTCTCACACACACACACACACACACACACACACACACACACACACACACACACACACACACACACACACACACACACACACACACACACACACACACACACACACACACACACACACACACACACACACAGGGAAAAACCCAAATGGCTCTGAGCCATAACAGTAGCTTTAAAATCGGCGTTAGTAAACTCCCAACGCTAAAAAATGCAGTACCATTCCCCGTACAACCACGTAATTCACTGGGCTTTGCTGTCTCACAGAGCACTGTAAAAAACAACACTTCTTCTGGTCATTGAATGCCACATTTTACATCACACAGCAGCTCTCAGGTCCTCAGAGTATAATTGCTGCATTTCAATAGAATAAAACTTAATGTTAACTGTGGATGCTTTTTGGCGCTGATCAGTGACATCACTTGCCGCTGAAGAAGGCACGATGACGTCTGTGTCAAGTCCTGAAAAGGCTGAATTTGAATGGAGACACAACAGCTGAGACATCGTATCTCCCAAGAATCGTCCTGAAGTTCCGACAACGGAAACATTCCTGGCATGAGGAGACACCTGTTTGGTTTGGGCTGAGGGTTGTGATGTCACCTTCTCCTGGCCTGAATCCTGTTCCATGCTTATTACACAGGTGGAACTTGTCTCTCTTATGTGCAAAAATAGATTATGACCATTTTGAAATTGATCCAGAAATGATTAAGTGAGAAGTGAGGCATGATGGCCTTCACTCTGAAGTGTTCGGACGTACTACTCTTCTTATTAGTGAGAAGCAGGTCTTGTGCAAACGCTGGATCTGCTGAAACCTAGAAAACAAATTCCCACATCTCAGCGACTGATACAAGCTTTGCTTCTTTTCCGGGGTAGAAAGGAAATCTGTGCCTCGTCATGCGTCGACCAGGCCTAGACGATATGTTAATAATTAGATGCTAGAGTTTGCTTTTATTTATCTTTACGTGTTTGCTTTTATTGGCTAGTTTTTAAACATACTTCCTTTAGGGTGATTTATGTTTCCTCCTCAGGCTTGTTCTTCTCTGAATCATGGTCTCATTGTTTGAAGTCACTGTGGGGCCCTGACCTTGGTTGTCCAATAAATCATTCTCCTATTCAAATGGGTCTAAATCGATTTACGGAAGAAAGGAGATTTATGGTTCCTTGCACGTTTAGCTGAAGTATGATCAGCTTCAACAATGTTCTGGGGGGTGCACTTTGCTTCCACTTGGGTTCCAGCTAAGGGCAGTGAAATACTTGCTGTTGGATGCCACGCATTACTTGCGTTGCGTTGATTTGAAGCGTTGTTTGTGCACGCCCCCTGAAATTAACACAACGCGTCCAAACACTGCTTTATACGAGTAACCAGTAGGTGGAGTTGACGAAAAGAGTGAGACACACTCACCATGTTGAGTCCGTCTCTGCTTTAGAGGTCTTTCATCCCATCTACAATACCGCAGCTGTGTTTTTTTTCTGTCGTGTTCTTAAATAAAACCAGTTACTGACCTCATTTATTGACGCCATGTTTGTTTTGGTTTTTCCCACAAACCCGGCTCGCTGTTTGGTCTGAGTTATCTAGATGCAAATTGTTTAAGCTGGGCTGCATTTTGGTGCTTAGTTGTTATTTTTTCAACAACTCCAGCGTGCATTGGTGATATAGTTGCACCATCACAGCTTCTTACACCCCCAGAGCCACTTTCACCTGACTGGTAAATGTGTGGAATGTCTAAGAACAACTGGTATCTGGTTCTTTACTAAAGTCTGTTTGAAGCCCTCCCTTCCAGTCATAACTGGATTAAATCTTCTAATGATAATAGGCCGATCTTTTAATACGGAAGTCTTTGGGAAATTTATAATTACAACCTGTGAGCATTTTGCTAATTTTAAAACACCCCATGCAGAGAATCTAATGAATATCCTGCAGTTTGAGGCATTTACTGAATAGGAAATCAAAAAATCCTGCCAGGACCTAATTAAGACAAACTTAATTATCTTTTCATTTTCTGCTTTTTGGTTTTATTTCATGATCCAGAGACAGATTCAAAGTGTTCCCTCAAAAACCAAAATACTGAACTGTATTCAGATTATTTAATTTTAGATTAAGATGTTCATTTGATGCAATGTTTGTTTAAAAGCTGTTTATGCCGACATGTTATCTGTTTCTGTTTCCATAATCATTACTGATCTGATTAAACCACAATTAGCAGACATGTATCTATGATAGCTAAGGCTCAAAGTGGCTGAGAAAAGGCCCTGTTAGTGTCTGTGTGTGTGTGTGTGTGTGTGTGTGTGTGTGTGTGTGTGTGTGTGTGTGTGTGTGTCTTGTCTGGTTCACTTGTTGCACATCGACAGCAGTCATTAGCACTCAGGCCTCCCTGACAGGGAAGCTGGCAGCCTGATGGATGTCGTGATTAACGAACGGCGTCTGGTCGAGCGCACAGGTACAAAAACCACCGCCGATGCGCTGCAGAGAAGAATTTCAGCAAATCAGACGTCTGCTTCTCAAAATTAATTGAGATGTTTTGAATAAGTAATTACTGTGTAATAACCTTTTAAAATGTTAATTTAATGCTTAACAACAGCCACAAACACCCTGACAGCCTGAGGTTTTCCATCCAAAACAAACATTTATAGAGTTTATATAAACAAGAGGATTCCACAGTCATCTGATTATCTGTAGAAAATATCAAATAACAGAAGCAGATGTGCTCGTGTTAATTCAGCTCAGGTAAAAAACAGGAAACTGAACATTTTCAGTATTTTCCTGCAGCAGATTGCGGTGGCCTAATACTTTAGAGTACTGTCTGTTGATTAAATCAACGACAAGTCATAAACTTGTCGTGTTTTTGAGCCTAAAGTACCTGCTAGCTGACACATCTGCTTTCATTTACTCAAAAGACTTCCTACTTTAAAAAGCAAAGTTACATACTGGGGTCTTATCTGTTTTATGATTTTAAAATAGTTTTATTTGATGGGTTCAATAAAATTTACTCAATTCAATAGAAAAAGTTTTCAAATGTGAATGTTGACAGATTTCTACAAAAACACAGAAAAAATGCCTTTCAGTTAGGCTAGAATAGAATAGAAAATACTTTTTTGTGGGGAAACTCATTCATTAAGACAGCACTTACGCTTAGTGCAGGGGTCTCTAACACACCGAGTAGGTTGCCGGGAAGCAGCCAGTGAGCCATCCTGACTTAACTACATTTAATTTGTGGAAGTAAAATAAAAATCTGATCGTTACACAAATCTTTTGGCAAATGTGTTCTACTGGAAACACACAGATTAATTGATCCGGTTGCAGCACAGATCCCGTTTCTGTCAGCTTTGATCAGTGGCTGCAGCTGCAGGTGGATGAAGACGCGCTTTTAAGAAGACAGGGTGACGTCGGCCACAAAGACCTGGTTTCAGAAAAACATCATTAATACTCTGGGCGACAGTAAAGCCCTATCTGCGTTAACAGCTCATTAATGCTAATTAAATGCTATTGGTTTATGAACACATGAAGAACACAAGCTTCCAAACTCTGGACATCTCCTGTGATTTAGTTTCAACAAATTTCCCCTTAACTATTTCAGCTGATTATCCCGTTTAGTAATAAAACACGATTGTGAACACTGTCCCTCTCTGCTCTGTGTTGTGCAGCCATCCCCAGAGAGTAAACAAACTACAACTATACCTTCAACCTTAATATTGTCAGCAATAAACGCAGCAAACCATCATTTATCTGTAGTTATTCAATAGTGAAGCAAAACTTGAGCAAAATTCCCCAAAAAATGATTAAATGAATCAGGAAGGCAGGAAGAATTGTTCTGCATTTTACAGTTTTCATTTCAGTTCAAACAACGTAGAATGTTGTGTTTTCATCACATTTAGCTTGAATTTTATTAAAAATACCTTCAGCTTTGTTAATTTTATGAGAAAATTGGTTTAGAATCTTTTGAAAAATAATCATAACAATTAAAGTAGAACATTAAATGTTTAAATGGCATTCTATAGTGTTAGGAAGTATTTGTTCATTTATGACTGAACACTATGAAAAACTGACTTTGCTGCTTAGGCTCTGGGCAGGTCACAGGATTAGGAACAGGTTAGCTGTGTGCTCAAAAAGTTATGTTACTGATCTATTTAAAAAATGTCCAATCATTCACACAGATTTTTATTTCATAATCTGAAAGAATCTGATTAGTTATTAATCGTAATGTTTAGTTGAGTTTGATTTTCAGAATTAAATGTCATTTTCCTTGTAAGTGTGTTATAATATTGATGTATTGCAGAGCAATCTAGTGAATTCAATGCATGTTAATATGTTAATATAGTAAGTATAGCATTTTTGACATAAGCACATTCACACATGGAAAGTCTCAATGTAAATACATCGTATGGCAGTAGCTCTTTGGTACATTTATTGTGTAAAAGTAACTCACGGGCCAAAAAGGGTTGGAGACCCCTGAGAGAATCGGAAAATTTAATACAGGTAAACACCCAAAGGCAGTAAGTTATCATTGTAACCTCCAGTAATTAAACAAATAATAAAAATTGGAAACAGAGAATTGCGTTTAGAAGGAGAAAAGACATAGACAGACAAACGAGCATCTGGGTACTGAATGTAGCACCTAAAATAGATTTACACGTGCCAAGTTATTTCTAATACTTTATTCTATTGTAGATTCGTGTTCAAATATAAACTTACAATTCACAATAATTTGGGTTATTAGCTAGAATATTGTGTAAAACTAATGTTTGATTTTGTAATCTGGACCCATTTAAAGTTTCTCCTTGTTATTTTGTTTTATTTCTTTCTGCTCCATCACAGATTCAGGTTTAAACTGACTGAGGAGAATATTGTTTGCCTATAAAGACGTTACTGGAGAGCATCTGATATAGCTACAAACTCTTAGATAAACCCACGTCTCTGATAAGAGACTGAGATAATACTTAAATATTAACATAAAAAGGGTGAGTTGTACTTTATTTTATGTTGGTGTATGTTTTTGATCTGTCACACAAAAAGGGGCTTCATTCCCACGCATCACTCTAAACATGGCCGACTCTAATGATGTCGGAGCTGCCTGTTTCCTCCGAGGAGAAAGTTTGATTTCAAACCTCTCCTGCTGCGCTGCTGAGAAATAAAAAGGGAATCCTGCAGCTGTTGCCTCTGTCTCTTCAGATCCTGCGGCTCGCTTGTTTCCTTATTAATGAGAGAATTCTTTTTACTGTGTGAAGTTTGGCCACAGCAGTACATTTTATGTAACACCCATCGTTGCTCTTCTAGGCTGACCTCATAACTCCATGAAAACTCACTTTCTAATGTATTTTTCATTTCTATTTTTATCAAAGTGCTGATTTCCATTTCTGTTTGATACCTTCTCAAGGTCGGCTACTTCAGAAATGCCTCTAAGGCAGGAATGATCACAAATAGTTCTTAGTGCTGCCCATTTACATGTAAAACAAAGGTCTCCACTTTCTTTCACTGGTGAAAAGTCAAAGATGTGTTTTCACAAGAGCTACGTGGACAAAAGGATACTGGTGTCCCACAAGGATGTGCCCTCAGTCCCAGCCTGTTCACATTACTTGCATATGATTACTCTGGAAGACATCTTGGCAATCATGTAGTAAAGTTTGCAGATGATGTCCATATTTTTTATGTGAAGTTTAAAACAGCTCCATGATTGTGTGCATTATGTATAAAAGAGCTACAGAGAAACAGATAGACACTTCACCAAACTTCATTAATGTAACTTAACATGTTCAAATCTGGATTTTAGAACATACAGCAGTACAACAAAACTACACGGACAAACAAATCGACACCTGATCAAAATGAGCCTCACAGAGCTTTCAGAAAATATCCAATCAGAAGAACGTGGGTGGATGTTTCAGCTGAGGGGGTTAAAGAGAAAGTTGCTGAATATTTATTTGTTTAGTTTTTAATATAGATCATATAAGTCCACTGAAGCTCCAAACGAATAAACAGCTAAAGCTTACTTTGAACTCGTAAAAATTTGAATAATAAGTTTTCACTGAAATGCCGTAGAGGCGATCCTCCTTGAAAAACAGGCTCCTATCATCAAGGTGAAGCGGTTAATCTGTGTAAATATAATTACAGGAAGCTGATCATATCTTACTTTGTTCTATGGTGTTATTTTTTAAATTGAGCTGCAA
Source organism: Nothobranchius furzeri (assembly GCF_043380555.1). Lineage (NCBI taxonomy): Eukaryota > Metazoa > Chordata > Actinopteri > Cyprinodontiformes > Nothobranchiidae > Nothobranchius > Nothobranchius furzeri. Next base: position 41,881,358 of record NC_091747.1, on the reverse strand, counting down.
ATTTTGCATTATGTATAAAATGCTGACATGTGAGAACTTTATGCGACACTACAGTAACTTCTCAGGTTACCTTCATGTTCATGACCTCACTCCCCAAATAAACACCACAACGTACCATTGTGCTTGCAGTAAGTGATAACCTCTGGCTCCTGTAAAGCTTTTGTTTACTTTCTGAGGAGAGGAGAAGTGATCTTTGTGCTTCCAGCACACAAACTTGTGTATTTATGTTGGATGTTTTACACAAGAAGAAGTTATTTTTGGAGTTGCTTGTCTGAGGCTTGCTGCCATAACAAATAAGATGCAAGCAGAGACCTGAGAGCACAGTGGCAGAAGTCCAAGTCAGACAAACACAGCCTTCAAAGAGTGGATTTATTAGAGAACACCACCCTGATATCTGAGTTGCTGTATTGATCGGTAAGGACTTGTTTCCATTGTTTTCTGATAGCGCAAAGAGCTTTCGAGAATTGATTTTCTGTCCCTGCGTGCATCTTTCTAATTCTTTAATTTATCTAAGAGGGCAGAAAACGTTTCACCTTTCGGAACAAATACTACAGATGTGAGTGTGTCACCTTTCATAAGCACCAAAGTTCTGTCAGTCCTGGCTTAAAAAGGTGTCATTAACACCTTTTGACCATACTATTATTTTAATCAAACTGTTTTTAAAAATCCACTCAGATAAATATTGTTAAAAACAACCTCAAGGCAAAATAATCAATCCACAAACTCTGCTTCAAAATATCCTTCGATGGTCAAACAGAAACATCCCTATTTTTAGCTCAATAACAGTCTTTGTTCGTCTTCCAGCATGTAAGTGTGTTTCAAAGGGAGATTCACCTTCCTGTGCAGCATCATATTTGGCATTGACCGAACTACTGCCTGCAGGAATCTGGTATGAGAACACAGGGAGGGAGGGAGGAGAGAGAGAGAGAGAGAGAGAGAGAGAGAGAGAGAGAGAGAGAGAGAGAGAGAGAGAGAGAGAGAATCTGGTATGAGAACACAAGGGGGGAGAGAGAGAGAGAGAGATTAGAAGCTTACTTTTAGCATTAGCAACTCCACCACACAGCAGAACTCCCCCAGGCTTGTGTTGTAGAAGTGAAACATCAACATAGCAAATCAGTAGTAGAGTAAATTTTTCTAATCAAAATCCCTAAAAAAGGAACAATAGTTATTTTCAAAACCTTTATATAATGTAATCATGTCTTTTATCAATAATTAATAGAATGTGTGTGATTGACATACACTGAACAAAAAAATAAACGCAACACTTTTGTTTTTGCCTCCATTTCTCATGAGCTAAACTCAAACATCTAAAACTTTTTCTGCATGCACTAATCACCATGACTCTCAAATATTGTTCAGAAATCTGTCTACATGTGTGTTAGTGAGCACTTTTCCTTTACCAAGATAATCCATCCCAACTCACAGGTGTGGCATATCAAGGGGCTGGTTAGAAAGCATGAATAATGTGCAGGTGTGCCTTGAATTTAAACATTCAAAAGAACAGAAACAGAGATGCATATATTCCATCCTTGTTTAACAACTCGATTTGGAGAAAAGCGAGAAGTAGTTCCTGTTGGGAGTGCTAAGGCGTTGGTTCATAAAATGATTCAATAATGTTGCAAAACTTTGGGGCAAACCCATATAAATGCAAGACTTAAAGGGACTTTACAGACTTTTGAATTTTTATGCTCGCAATTGCCCCCTCAGGCCAAAAGCGTAACGGCAGCTTCAATAGTAGGCTCGTGCACGGGGCGCGCATGCTGTATGTGCACACTCCTTAACGAAAATAACAGCTGAGACAGTCCCTTGTGTGTGTGTGTGTGTGTGGCCCGGAGGACAGGAGAACGCGCAGCTAATTAATTAAATAATTTGGTTTTGTACCTTTCTCTTCAGCACAGCCGACGAAGGTTTAAGCTGGGTCAGTCCTCCTGCATGCTCAGATCATTCCCTTCCATTGCTTGAAAAATTGTTCCAAAATGAAAGTTGAGCCCACATCTTTTTTATCTGTGAATTCAAAGCCGTTCGGCAAGTCTCAAATAAAAATTTGGGCATCTTACTGTAAAAAAATATACCATTAATGTAAAAAAGAAACTCAAAATAAACTATGTTCACACCCAGAATTGAACCGAGGTCTTCTGCACAAGAGTCCGACGTCTAACTAGGTGAGCTAAAGCACCAGTGACGTCCTTTGTATCTGTAACATTTATATCCTTGATGACAGCTGAAACAACGTTCAAAGAACGGTTCGGAGCAAAAATGGCTATTTTGTTACTAATTTGCAGGAAATATCTAGAAGAAAGTTCTACAGAAAGTAGCTAAGGGTCCTCAGAAATGTTGCTACCTTTGTCACTAGGTGTTAGGAACAGCGACAAAGTGGCACCACCTCTCTCTGCTGCTAAAGCTACGGATAGCAAATGCTACGGGCTATGCCTGAGCGTGAACGCGCATGAAGCAGCCTGCTCGACCTGAGCAGCTCTCTTTTTCTGTGATTTTACAGAAAAACAGGCAATCACAGTAAAAATGCCAGGGCTCATTCTACAGGACCAGGGCATTGCAGGAGAATGTATGAAGAAGACATGTATTATTTCTATACATGTTTTGGCTGTCAAACTTCCATAATGCCCCTTTAAGAGGAACGCACGTTCAAGTTTACAGAAAACTTTGTGGGAATCAGAGAATAAGACAAAGCCCTTGTCTTCAGTGAGATCTGTGCTTCTGTTAGAGGAGACAGCCAATCAGCACTCAGATAACTAAGTTCTGTTTCCTTTTCCTCAGTTAACACCTGGATCATGGGGAAGTCCACAGGTTAGTCCATCCATCGATCCATCGATCCATCCATTCATAAACCTATCCATCCATCCATCCATGAACATCCATCTTTGTCATATTTAATTCCAGTTACTAGCACACACACACACACACACACACACACACACACACACACACACACACACACACACACACACACACACACACACACACACACACACACACACACACACACACACACACACACACACTGTGATGCGTGACATCAGTGTCTTGCCTGCTTCCTCTAACAGCTGCTGACAGTTTGAACCTGGAGCCTACGCTCCCTACACAGAAGAGGATCTGCAATGAGTCTCGTCTGCAGTGGGAGGTGGAGGTCTGTGGAGAAGACTTCAAGCGGGACATGTCTCACATAGATTCACAGTACTGGTGCAACCTCACACACTTCATCAGGTGAGATGACACCTGAAGATAGATGTTGGATAGCTGAGTGTTAGCAAATTGCTGTCTGGTCATTCTACAAGACCCATAAGGACGTGTTTATGAGACGTCAAGTCCTGACAAGTCCTGTAGGTCACAGTGGGCCATGCAAGGTGCGCGCCTTCACTGTGCAGCATGTGTCAAGACACTAACCAGCTGTGTGTGTGTGTGTGTGTGTGTGTGTGTTTGTGTGTGTGTGTGTGTGTGTGTGGTGGAATAATTTAGATCATCAAATTGGATTAAAGCAGTAGAAAATAATGACAAAAATAAAAATGGAAACTCCATTTAAACAAATAAATAGTTTTCTTTTTGAACTTTTTTTTTGCTGTGGGAGATAAAAAATATTCCAATACATCAAACACTAGAATCTCAAGATTAAATGGTGGCTTTAAAAAGCAATTGTTCTTCAGGCAGAAAGTTTTCCAACTACTCAATAAATGACAGCACAGGGAGATGAATGTTTCTTCACTTTCTGCTCCAAAAACACACAAAATGAGTTGAAATCTTTAGAGACCAAATGGAGTTTCCTCTTTATAAACCCAAGCTGCCATAACTCTTCAGTTTTTTTCTGTTAACCAGGGTTCTGCACCCTGTTGCTCTGGGCCAAGTTTTTTCTGTTCTAACCGTTTTTGATATCTGCAACAACATACACTAAGAAGGTCTGCCTGCCTTTTAAAAGTCAGCTCTAAGCAGGAATTTGATAAATTCATTTCTAAATTTTTATTTTTATTTTTATTTTTCATTTCAGAAATCATGAAAATCTAACTTGGAATCCTACTGAGCTGGGAAACAGCATCAGGGTTCTCACCACAGTCCCTTTATTATTGTTACTTAGTGCTTTATTAAACACTAATAAACTATTTATTAAAGAATTAACAATAGGGCTGCACAATATATCGAAAAATTATCGTCATCGTGATAACAGGACGTGCGATAGGCCCATCGCAAAGCACGTCAAAAACGGTGATAAATGTTTGGTTCAAACATTTCCATCCGTGTCATACATCACCTTTGTGTAAACCAGCTCTGTTTTTTTACGCTGAAGTATTATTTGACCAATCAAATGTAGTCCTTCTGATATGTGGCCAATCAGATGGGTCCGTTCACGTAATACGCCCGCCCCCTACGTAGACCCTTACCCAAAAATTCCACTATCTCCGCTCTGCTCCGCCCCCGCTTTCCGCTGCCGCTCGCTTCTCTTGTTCGTCATGCTGGCTCAGATTAACGAACACACTTTGTGCTGAGGTTTCTGGAATCGGCGCTGCTTTCAAACGTGAACGTGAGTCCGCTCGGTGTCGTTAAGCAGCTGATAATAACCGGGCTGACTCCGAAACGTGCGGGTTAACCAACCCACCTTCATGTCGCTAGTGTTCCACCGGGTGGTGATGTTAGCCCCAGGCTCCGGTTAGCTTCCAGCTAAAAGGCTACAGCACTCTCCTCCCAGTCCCACCCTGCTAAAGAGGGCCTGGAAAAGTTCCCCCACACATCAAAGTGATTTTTCATTTATGAGCTTTTATAACCTTGTTAATCAGGATCGTTGATTTGCTGCTGCACATAAACTGTCAGTCAGAAGCTCTGCTAGCCGATTATCTTAAGAGGAGCTAGCTCAGTTTGTTAGCTTGTTATCAGAATCATAGTTGCAGTTTCATCATCTGAGCTGCTTTTTAAGATCTAGGTAAACTCGTTCAATTTGGGGAGAAAAACAAACGTTTTCATATATTTTCCATGTAGTTTTTTTTTGCCAGTTCCTCTTCTGAAAGGTGGACGATTGTTTTTCTCTTTCCCTCAGAAAATCTTAATATTCTCCTAGTTTGGCCCAGCACACTTCACTTCCCAATAGCAGCAACAGCCTTATATCATAACCACATAAGTGGAGAAAATGCTCAGTAGCAATGAGAGAATGTGCTGTTGCATTTAAGTGATGTTAACTATTATTTAACATTTAAACTTATTTTCTGATTTTATTTATTTATCCAAAAAACCCTGGTAAGGGATGTTTTTCTGTATTTGGAGCATCAGAAAAAGTTTTACGGTGGAGGTGATGTTTTAAAGTCACTGAGAAACTGCATGCATGCATTTTGTTGTTTTGCTGCTAATACAGTAGCAGGTGCAGCTGCATATTTTTGCAATAAAAATGTTATGTTGTAATGGAATTCATGCATTAGTTTTTGTTTGCTTTGAACCCAGAGCAGATGTCACACGCCAGACGACATCAACACTGCATACTTTAGTATTTGTTCATTTATCGTGAGTAATATCGATATCACAATATTAAGCACTGTTATCGAATATCGCAGGTTTTCCTAATATCGTGGAGCCCTAATTAACAACTACTTAACCATATGATGTAATGCATTACTAAGCAGACACCCCTGGTCCTTTGTCCTAACCACGTAATTGTTAGCAACTTTGGGAACATTAATAAAAAGGAACCCTTTTTTTTATTAATGCTTAATAATGCACTGAGTAACATTAATGAAGAGACCCTTATTGTAATGTGTTACCATGGTTTTAAGCTAATTCGTTTATTATTTAGTTATGTAAGTCATTTGTGTTCAGCCCTTGTTTTTCCTTTTCACGCTGCAGATGTGGCAGATTTCATTTAAAAATTAAAACATTGTTTTGTGGTTGTTTGGAGCTGAAATATAATAATTACCCAGCCTGAGGATTAAAGACTATAGATCCTTTCATATGTGGTCTCAGCTTATACTTAATTACTTGTGTAAACATCACTCTAACATCCATTTTATTGTCTCTTACATTTTCTCTAATGTCCCAAAGAAATGAAACACTCAATTTACAGCTAACAGCTCATTTTACCACATGCTGATGCATCTATTTTTATTGTTATTATTAGATCAAAGTGATCAGAAGTAGCACCTGTTTCCCCTTTCCAGAGGGGTAGACACAACAGGTCTTGCTAAAGCAACTGCTTGTTCTCAGAGTGCTGCATCCAAACATGTTCAAAGAGAGTTCAGTGGAACCAGCAACTGGGAGAAGCTCAGCCTTGCATTGGTTTTTAAGCAGAATCAATTTGTGAGTTATAGGGATCTTCACCAGGAGCATCACAAGCCTCCACACACACACCAGTCCTTCACCCGGGCTACAAAAGTCACATTCTTTGTGTCAAGCTACCTTTGAACCAGACAGTCTTACCTGGGCCAAGGAGACTCAGGCCTGTATGTTGCTCAATCATCCGTATTCCTGTTTTCAGATGAAACTAAACTCTGCAGGTCATTTGGAAATCAACAAGGCTCAGAGTCCATGCAGCTGGAGCTCTAGTGAGAAGTTTCCACAGTCAGTGGTGATTTGGGGAAATGTAATCTGACCTGGACCTATGGGGTAAGAGCCTAGGTCCATCCAAGTCTTGAGTTTTCTCTTTAAAACATCCATTTTAGTTGATCCTGTGTAATTTGTTATTTTCTGAGACAGAGTTTTAGGTTTTCTTATCTGTAAGCCACAATCATCAAAACTACAAGAAATGAAGCCTTTACACATTTCATAACAAATCTGTGTAATTTATGAGTGTAATTTTCTGAAATGATGAAGAAAACCTTTTTTTCAGAAGCACCTGTACTATCAGGAAGCTGTAAGCTTCTTTTACACATTTCTGCTGAGTAGATTTGTCATAAAAGAGAAAAAAAAATCTCATAATTAGAAACTTCTCAGCTGTTCGTTTCCAAGTACTGCTGTCGTCCCGTCTGACCGCTGTGATCGGAGCTTCATTAACAGACTGTCAATCCTCCATAGTGGCACTAAATGAAAGCCTCAGGCTGGTTAGACGGCTGCAGGATGGAGAGCCCTGGAGGAACCAGATGGCCTCCTGCAGAGCTCTCTGTATTTGGCCACCTCTCTGCTTATGGGTGTTTGAAATAAACTGGTACAAGGTTGTCCAGGTGCAGAAAAGGTTACGATGCACCACTGAGAGGGTGTGTGTGGATTCATGCACTTCAATCATTTACTTATTGATTTTCTGCCCTGAACAGTTTGCAGCTCTCAGAGAAGGAAGGTTAAATGTGGAGTTGACTGCTACAGACACCTAATAACTACTGGAGATAGGCTAAGGAAAATAACCTAATGCATCCTTTTTAATTTACTTTCCATCTATAAAAAATAATCTGACCGTTTAGATCAGTGTGTAAATGCTAAAGTGCTCCTATTGCTGGTATTTTATTTATTTATCACAAATTCTTAAGTAAATCTCCAAAAAGTGCAACAAAAATCAGTTTTTACTTCATGTTACCGTTTTTAGTAAGTCATAGAGAAATGTTGTGATACAACAAGCTTTCAGCAGGTACATAGATGTTTAATAATAATATTTTATTAATGAAATATGACATTGTATCATTGATTATTGTCTGGCCATTCACTTTATGACGACAGCAATAACATAGAAAAACAGTGTTTCATTTTCAGGTTTTGCTCAAAGGTTAAAACAAAACCAAAAATGTTTTATTTGATCTTAGGTTTCTTCACACACGTCAAACCCCAGAGAAAAAGCCTGTCTGTGTGTTAATGGGTGCTGTTTCCTCAGATCCTTTTCTCTGAGTCTTGAAAGGTGGAGCCTCAGTGCAGGTGTGCTACTGCCCTTTCTCACTGTTTCATCTGAGATGAAAAGAAGAAAGCACCAAAGACAGACACACACACACACACACACACACACACACACACACACACACACACACACGCACGCACGTGCGCGCGCACACACACACACACTGGACCATCAGCAGTCAGAGACATTCAGATAGCACTCTAAAATCTCTCCATTTCAGTCACACATCTGGCCGTCAGACAGATGTTGGAGGTGTGCTTCAATAGCCTGGCCTGCCACACTCGCCCTCTCTCTGTTCTTCACAGAGGACGAGTCTGGATACTCAGAGAGCACCATGAGGGGCGGGACTAGCCAGCTCAACAATAACCAATCAGAAAAAAGCCGTATCGTGCGACTCTGTAGTTTTTTAGCTGTAGTCAAAGATGGCGTCTGCCGACTGTGCAAACTTCTTTTTTTTAGAAGAAAGGCTTTTAGCGCTTCTTCTTCTTGTGATTTTAAAGTCGTGTCCAAGTCATTTAGAACAGAGGAAAGAGCCGTAGTGAACTCCGCTTCAGACGCCATCTCTGATATTTATGAGAAACTGAGCGTATGTGACGTACGCTGCTCAGTGCTGATTGGCTCGTTTAGAAAATGTTTAGAATTTTAATTAAACATATTTGCTTGTGTATAATAATATAAATAATGGGTTTAAATAATTGTCTGGCACTTCTTAAAGTAACGCACATCACTCTGAGTGAAAAACTAAAATCATCTTAAAAATAACACCTCAATCAGTCTGTTAACAATTGTTATTAGCTTTGGTGGTCATCATGAATATGGCTGACTAACAGGTCCAATAATTCATTTGTGTGGTGTGTGCAGTTTATAATTTATTTACTTTGCTGAAAGAAAACAATGTAGTGATGAACCAACTTTTAAAGTTTGCATGAAATAGTTACACTGCCTGGCCAACAAAAATAAAGTCACCAAGTGGGTTTAGCTAAGCTAATAGCAGCCTCCTATTGGATAATTACTGCATGGGCGATTATCTTTCAGCTGGAAACAAGTTATTTAACCCCAACTGGTGCAATGAGCTGCTTCTCATGTCTTAAACAACCATGTGGGAAGAAACATCTGGTAGTCGTGGAAAAGATGTTAGTCTGTTGCAGACAGATCATTGGCATGCGTCAAGCAGAGAAAACATCTAAGGAGATTGTAGAAATGACTAAAACTGGGTTAAGAGCTGTCCAATGCATTATTAAAAACTGATCTGACGAGTTTCAGAGTGATGGGTGCATCAGGATAAGGAGAGAGGCAGATAAAGTGATGCACCCATCATCATCTTCATCACACAGCCCCACTCCCATCGCAATGGTGGACTCATGTCACTTCCTGGGCACCACCACCATCATCCAAGATCTCAAGTGGGAGCCCACCATCACCTCCGTCATAAAAAAGGCTCAGCAGAGGATGTACTTCCTGAGGCAGCTGAAGAAATTCAACTTGCCAGTAAAGTCGATGAGGCAAGAATGAGGTCAGCTGACTACCTGAATATCCTGAATATCCAGGTTATTCCATCTTCCCTGATAGCGGGCATATTCCAAGATGACAATGTCAGGATTAATCAGGCTCAAAATGTAAAAGAGTGGTTCAGGGAGCATGAGACATCATTTTCGCACAAGGATTGGCCACCACAGAGTCCAGACCTTAACCCCTTTGAGAATCTTTGGGATGTGCTGGAGAAGGCTTTGTGCAGTGGTCAGACTCTACCATCATCAGTGTAAGATCTCGGTGAAACATTAATGCAACACTGGATGGAAATGAATCTGGTGATGTTGCAAAAGCTTATTAAAACAATGCCACATCGAATGCGTGTCGTAATCAAAGCTGAAGGCGGTCCAACAAACTATTAGCATGTGACCCTTATTTTTTTTTACAGGGCAGTGTACAAACAGTATAAAATTAGCATTTTTATTTTAATGGATTTTATAATTTCTGATGGAAAATATTGTGGATGAAACTTAATTACTGAAAATTAAGCATATAGTCATAATCTTATGGTTGATACCTGTACAATATTTTAGATATTTTTTATAAAAAGTTGGTTCCACCAGATTCTGCTGAATACTGCCAGGAAAATGCCTGCAAACCTGCACAGAGCTGTGAAATGTGCACGTTTCATCTGCTGCTGTCATTTTCTCATCATTTAGTCTGTGATGCACATCAGATCTGATCCTGATCTGCTTTAATTGAACGGGTCCTAATATACAATATAAGGAAGTGTTCAGTTTCCTCTACTGCAGCTTCTCCTGGGTTGATAATTCATTTCTCCTGAGCTCAGATGAGATTGTAGGTTTACCTATATGGCGCCTTTTTGCTCTGCTCTGCTACATGTATGTATAAGTATATAGTTAATATTTGGAGGCACAGCAAACAGACAGATGCTCTGCAGGGCTTGTTTGTTTTGCAGCACATGAGGACAAAGGTCACTCACAACAATGGCCCCAGTTTGACGTCAGAGTCTAATTTATAGGTTACATAGAGGCCAGCAGGTTAAACGTGTAATATAGGAAGTAATGTAATAATGCCTTGCTCATGGGGATGGCGTCTGTCTTCCATCAGTTTCTATTAGTGTGGTAATCGCACACAAACACTCGCAGAATGTCTTTTATATAACTGTAGATGTAATCATGAAAGTCAAAAATAGATTTAGTTTTAATGCTAATAGAACAATTTGTGTTATTAGTAACAGGCAGCCTGCTGGTGTGTGTGCAGGTCGTGTCATTTGGTATTCAAGGATGTCCAAGGAAGGCCCCACCTTTCTCGCCTCTGATTGGCTGGAAGGGCTCTACTACGATTGGCTATTTCGTGTAAGGGGAAACTGTTTAGGTTTTTATGTTTACAGCCAGATCTTGAGGAGTTTTTTTTTGAAGAAAATGTGAGCTCATCGCTATAATAAACATCATTTCCTGTTTAGCAACAAACCAGGTTCAGTTTCTTTCATAAAAGAACCTGAAAAACATCAAATGTGAACTTGTAATAAATCTTGTTGCATTTTTTCACTTTGTAGACTGACTTTATATCTGTTGGCTCTATTGGCGTTATCTTATTTCTTCATTATTAGGCTATCCTAGACCTGTTTTTCACCAATTTTCATCATTCTAGAGAAGAAACAGACCTGATCTACACAGCTTGGGAGAATAGGGCAGTTTTATTAAATGTCATACCCAGGTAAGGCACATATGTGTATCCTATGTAATCTAATGCTTTAGAGCCAAGAGATAAAAAGTAAGTCCAACAGTTTGATAAATGCAACAAGATTTAAAATTCACATTTTACATTTTTCAGTTATTTTATGAAACATAAAACATAAAATATTGTGCAAACCAGGACAGAATGTTTATTATAGTGCTAAGTTCACATTTTCTTTACTAAACTCCCCAAAACAGCTTTCTGCTGGAGGCAGAAGGACACAGTCAGCACTTAGCAAGGACAGCCAATTTGCTGTTAAATGAAATATCCAATCGTGGTAGAGCCTTTCTAGCCAATCACAGACGAGAAAGGCGGGATCTTCCTTGGACATCCTAGAATTCCAAATGACGTGTGCAGGTCCTCCTAATCATGACTACCTCATGGGGATGCATCAAGCTCGTCAACATCAAAAGCTTAATCTAGAAGAAAATACATAATCCAGATTACAGAGCAGTGCAGTGCCCCCCCCACCACCACCACCAACACTATCTATAGTGGGGACGGTGTGCTGCTGTCCTCTACTCAGGACGTTGTGGATCGGTGGGCAGAATACTTCGAAGACCTCCTCAATCCCACCGACACGTCTTCCAGCGAGGAAGCAGAGTCTGGGGACGTTGGGTTGGCCTCTCACATCTCTGGTGCTGAGGTCACTGAGGTGGTTAAAAAGCTCCTCTGTGGCAAGGCTACAGGGGTGGATGAGATCCGCCTGGAGTTCCTTAAGGCTCTGGATGTTGTGGGGCTGTGTTGGCTGACGCGGCTCTGCAATATCGCATGGACATCGGGGGCAGTCCCACTGGACTGGCAGACCGGGGTGGTGGTCCCCTTATTTAAAAAGGGGGACCGCAGGGTGTGTTCCAACTACAGGGGGATCACACTCCTGAGCCTTCCTGGTAAGGTCTATTCAGGGGTTCTGGAGAGAAGGGTCTGTCGGATTGTTGAACCTCAGATTCAGGAGCAATGTGGTTTTCGTCCTGGCCGTGGAACACTGGACCAGCTCTAGACTCTTAGGGGGATCCTGTAGGGTGCGTGGGAATTTGCCCAACAAGTCTACATGTGTTTTGTGGATTTGGAGAAGGTGTTTGACCGCGTCCCTCGGGGGGCCCTGTGGGGGGTACTCCGGGAGTATGGGGTACCAGGCCCTCTGATACGGGCTGTTAGGTCCCTGTATGACCGGTGTCAGAGCTTGGTCCGCATTGCCGGCAATAAGTCGGGCTCGTTCCCAGTGAGAGTTGGACTCCGCCAAGGCTGCCCTTTGCCACCAATTCTGTTCATAACCTTTATGGACAGGATTTCTAGTCGCAGCCAAGGTGTGGAAGGCATCTGTTTTGGTCCCTGAGGATGAGGTCTCTGCTTTTTGCAGATGATGTGGTCCTGTTGGCTTCATCAGAATGTGATCTTCAGCTTTCGCTGGAGTGGTTCACAGCCGAGTGTGAAGCAGCTGGGATGAGAATCAGCTCCTCTAAATCTGAGACCATGGTCTTCATTCGGAAAAGGGTAGAATGCCTTCTCAGGTTCAAGGATGAGGTCCTGCCCCAAGTGGAGGAGTTTAAGTATCTCGGGGTCTTGTTCACGAGTGAGGGAAAACTGGAGCGTGAGATCAATAGGCGGATTGGTGCTGCATCTGCAGTGATGCGGGCGTTGTACCGGTCTGTCGTGGTGAAGAGAGAGCTGAGTCAGAAGGCGAAGCTCTCGATTTACCTGTCGATCTACATTCCTACCCTCACCTATGGTCATGAGCTTTGGGTAGTGACCGAAAGAACGAGATTGCGGATACAAGCGGCCGAAATGAGTTTTCTCTGAAGAGTGGCTGGGCTCTCCCTTAGAGATAGGGTGAGAAGCTCGGTCATTCGGGAGGGGCTCGGAGTAGAACCGCTGCCCCTCCACATCGAGAGAGCCAGTTGAGGTGGCTCGGGCATCTAGTCAGGATGCCTCCTGGACGCCTCCCTGGTGAGGTTTTCCGGGCACGTCCAACTGGGAGGAGGCCTAAAGGGAGACCCAGGACACGGTGGAGGGACTATGTCTCTCACCTGGCCAGGGAACGCCTTGGGATTCCCCCAGAGGAGCTGGCCCATGTGGCTGGGGAGAGGGACGTCTGGGCCTCTCGCCTTAGGCTACTGCCCCCGAGACCTGACTCCGGATAAGCGGATAAAAATGGATGGATGGATGGAACGGAGTATTAGTCAATTTATGATTTTCTTTCTTTAAAGGGATTTTCCACCCAAAATTATATTTCCCTAAAGTGAGATAAATGGTAAAAAATAATTTTAACCCAGTAATTCTCCTTACCTGGCTGTGCTTCTTTAGCTTTAGCTTAACATAAAAAAAACAGTACGTGAATGGACATCAGCTAGCACTGAGAGCAAAAACGTCCTTAAAATCACTCAGTGATCTCAATTCTGAAGAAAATCATAATCATAAAAAAATCACAGGAGACAACTTGTTTACTATTCAGGATTCAGATGAGACACATTTTCAGTACTTTAGTGTGTGGCCACCTACACCCTCCCTAAACTGGTTACAACTCACCTTCAGTCTCCTTAGTTTTAGTTTGGCTGTCTTTTCCTTAATCCCAACACACCACTAGTCACTTACCTCTTTTATTGATAGTTTATTGTAATGTTGTTTTATTTGAATGTTTAACCATAATTCTGTTGTTCATTGTATATTAGTTTTGGAGCACAAGCCTTGCTGTTTGGTTTATACTATTTCTGCTTTGCTGTTTTGGATGTTTGCGTGGTCCTGGAGATAGATGATCATTAAATCCTTTTAAGGTTAATGCTGGTGTTACTGATTCTACTCTGGACTGCTTCTCTTTGAGGTCAGACATTTTCAGTCTAGATGAACAACTTGTCTCAATGAAACTGACTTGCTAAACTGGGTTTCCCTAAGGTTTAGTCTTGGGTCATTATTTTAGTTTTACGCCTCCCCATTAGCCAACATTCTTCTCAGTCTTTCCCTGACACTTTCTACCATTTTTATGCTGATGATAGTTGGCTTTCTACATTATCCAGCCTTGTCCAGGGTTTACCTCTCATCTAATCTTAAATACTAGGAAGACAGCATCCACAGGGCCAGTGAACCATGAACTACAGTGAAAGGTGCTTGATAAACTATAGTTATGTGTGTGTATATGTCACCCCGCAGCAGCCCGTCCACGGCTGCAGGTTCTGGATACAAGGGGGAAAACAAGTGACTCATGGTCCAAAAAACAGGCAGGGGAACCACTTAACACTAAAACACTAAAACATCATTTATTTGGTGGAGCAAAAACAACACTAAAAGTTCAAGTCTTTAGAGGCTGAAGGAGTAAAAAAAAATACATAAAAGCAGTCCTAAAAACTGTCATGATGGGTTGGCAATTTCTTGACCCACAACACACAGAATCACAACAATGAGAACAGGTAAGTAAGTAAAAGGGTTTTATTATTAGGTGAGGAGCAAAAGGCGAGACGGGAACCGACGAAGTGCAGGACTGGCAGCAGGATACCAGGAGGGGATTCTGAGGAGGGAGATAGAGTGAATATAAGGTGGAAGCAATGGAGAATTATCTGGAGGCTGGGCTTACTGTTTCTTGGTAGTGGTGAAAAGTACAGGAAGGGGTAGGTCAGGTCCGGGGGAGCTGAGGAGATCCAGGAGATGAGTGAATGATTTATCCAGAGGAGCAGGAGTAGGGATGGCTGATGGCAGGTGAGCAGCTGAGAGCGCCCAAACCCACAATCCTCCACACTTGGTTGCGTGTCCACATCCTGGGATGGTGCTCCAGGTGCCGATCTGCACTCCAGGGTGGTCGAGCGTTCGTGTCCTTGCCAGAGACGTCACCGTCCAGGGCGCGTCTCTTGCTCTCAGACCTCATGCATGTGTCTGGTGTCTGCTGCTCGCCTGGACTCTTTCCTCCATTGTACCTGTGGGCATTCCACACCTGTTCCCATTTGTTCTAATTAGTGTCTCTGGGAGGTACCACAAAGGGGAAAAACCATTCAAAACACAAAATAAGCATGTCAACAATAAAACATAAATCATACAACTTAAACTAAATCCAAACTTTTCTACTTTGTGACATCTGTATTTACTGAAATATACCAATTTGGTAATGTTTGCATAGAGATTGGTTCTCAAGTAGCTCAAATGTTCAGCTGATTTAGAACCAACAACTGTGGGCTGAGGATGACCATGTGCTGCAATGCCCATTTTTATTAGAGTAAGCTAATTTTGCATTTCATCTGCCCATCTTTCACCATTTTAACCATCCTAAAACTAGGAACAAAATCTGGGTTTGTGGGAACACTGACGACATCTCACGGCTGTAAAGGCATCACATCTGTGTTTAAATGCGTTCTTTTACTGAGTTCACTGTTCAGGTAAGAAACAAAAGCCTCTGAATGTCATGAGGGGAATAAAAAGCTGGTGTTTGAGGATAAAGACTTCTGGATGGTAAAAAAAAGGGATTAAGACTCACTGAATGCATTTATCTAAACTGAGCTGTGAGTTTGAAAAGCTCCAGGGCAGTTCCACATACGGCAGAAAAAGAGAGTAGTTAGCTGAAAAATGGAGGAAATAACAGTATACTCTTGGTGACAGTGACAGATTATTCACCAAATCTCAGAGGCTTGGGTTAATTCGGGCCAAACAAAGTTGGGTTTGAATGCTTGTGCTTCTGTCGGAGAACTGTAAGACACAACATATCCAAGAACAGCATTAGTTCAGCTGTGTGTGTGTGTCTTGTTTTGATATTTTTGTCTGATCTTCCTTTCCTGTGTTGTTCTCCCCAGCGAGTACCACCTCTTCACCCACTGCACTGAGACAAAGTCCCACATTGTCAACTGCTACTGGCCCAATCCGCTGGTAGAGAGCTACATCATCCGCATACACAAGCACTTTTTCTCCAACTGCACCATGGAGCATGTAATATGGGTCGATCCGCCGGATGACACGCTCACCATACTCATCCTCATTCCTGTTTTCCTTACTTTGGCCATGATTGCACTGGTGGTCTGGTGCAGCAAGAGAAGCGATCTCCTGGCTTAGGACACAAAAGTGGACAAGAGAGACTAGACGTCTTCACTGAAGAAATACTGGTCAACAGCAGCGTTATATTATCCTCTGAGTGGGAGAGTCGACCCAACCAAATTCAATGAAATGGGAGTTCAGCTTGTAATTTTGAAGTTCTGTTTTCTTACTTTATTTTTAAAATCACTTTTTTTAGTCTCTGATATTCACCAACCACTTAAAGTGTCCCAAAATGTTTTGGCAAGGCAGCTTTATTTCTTAAGCTCATTTCATACACAGAAAAAATTCAATGTGTTCTCCAGATGCAAGAACACAAAACATTAAAATTAGCGTGACAAAATAAAGCAACTTAAATCACATTTAAAAGTACACACGTAAAATTAGAAGTAAGAAATAAAATAAAAGGAGAAAGTTAAAGACTGATCAGTTACAGTGCAGAAGGTGCAGTACCAGAAACATTCATTGAAAGGCTAACGAATACATGAACATTTTCCATTCTGATTTAAAAGTTACTGGAGTTGGGGCACATTTGAGGTAATGAGGAAGCTGATTCCTTCTTAGTGCATTACAGTAAGCAGCTTAACTGTGTTTGGTTCTGACCCGGCATTATACAAGCTGTTTCCTAAGTATCTCAGAGCCCTAATGGGTGTATATACTGCAAGGAGATCCAACATGTGTTTTGGTCCCATGTAATTGGGTGATTTATAAACTAGTAGAAGCACTTTGAAATTGATTCTGTAGTTTAATGGTAATCAGTATAGAGGTTTAAGAACAGGAGTTATGTGCTCGGTAGATCTGGGCGTCATCAGCATAACTATTATAGGCGATGTTGGTATGACCTGACCCAGGGGGAGCATTTAGAGACTGAAGAGCAGTGGTTCAAGAATTGAGCCTTGAGGGACCCCACATGTCATGGTGATCAGCTTTGATTTGTAATCACCAATAGAGACAACATAACCCCTCCCTGTCTTTGAGATGTGATGGGAACCAACTATGGACTGTGCCTGAAAGTCCCACCCAGTTTTTGAGCCTATCAAGAAGGATGTTGTGGTTCACAGTATCAAAAGCTGCACTGAGATCGCGCATCATCAGAACAGATGTTTTGCCTGAAACAGTACTGAGCTGAATATCATTTAATACCTTAATCAGTGCAGTCTCAGTGCTGTGGTGTTGCCTACAGCCTGACTGGAAACTATCTAGCAGGTTGTTTGTCTCCAAAAGTTGTTCAGTGGGATCATAACTGCTTTCTCAATTATTTTCCCAATGAAAGGGAGACTAGAGATTGTCTGTAGTATCATCACTAAGGGATCTAATTTCCTTTTCTTTAGAAGAGGCTTAACAGCATCAATGTTCAAGGATTTATAAAACAACATGGAACAATTTACAAGTTTCAGTACATCAGCTTTCAAGCAGCTAAAAACAATGTTTAAAGAAATTAGTTGGCAGGTTGTCCAGACAGCAGGTAGATAATTTTAAGGTATTTACTGTGTCCTCCAGCGTTTTGGCTCTAATCACACTGAGAGCTGTCATTCTAGCCAGATTGTTGCTGTGATGCTGTAGCTGTGGTCTTGTTGTGTTGGTTGAAAACAGATGCAAACTCATTACACTTAGTTTGGAATATGAAATCAGGATTTAACTGTGTGAGGAGATTAGCTGGCCTCTGGACAGTATAGCAAACAGAACATGGGAATTGTTAAATGTACCACTTTGGAGAAAAAGGCTTATCTCGCCTTATTTAATTCAGAGTTGTAATTGCGAAGCTGCACTGTAAATGTCTCATAATGATCTGGTAGGTTACTTTTTCTTCATTTACGCTCACCTTTTCTGCATTCCCATTTTTGATTGATAACAGATTTAGTGAACCTCCCTAGAGCTTTTTGTTTGCCTGAGATAAGTTTGACCTTTTCCTGTGCGATGGTGTTGTAACGTTATGAACTTCATAAGGACTTGAAGAGATTTGCAGTTGAAATTATTTAGAAGTTAATCAGCACGGCTGGTTGTTAGACTTGTTTACATAATCATAAGTTCTATAAAAACCGAAGCTGTGTGATCACCCAGATACCTGTTTTTGATAACAACTGAAGTGTGATGGTTAGCAGGTGAAACTGGCAAATTTAGAAAGTATTTTGACTGTAGAGGTAAAGATAATCCTGTTGTGTTAACTCATCTAAATCATGGCAAGACACAGAAGAACATTCCTAAAACATGGAGCTCTTCCTTTGAGGTGTCAAGGATGGTGGTTGTTTAATTTGCTGCCACTTAGCACTTGGTTTAATGCCCAGAAACAGAATCCTCTGTTGGGTTCCTGAAACTCTCATGGATCCAGACTTTTTGCCCTCGGAGATTCTTTTTGGAGCAGTGTATCGCTGCTGAAGGCCAAAGTATCCACCAAGTCAGTGATTGACCTTTGAACTGGTGGGAAATGACAGTCACAAAGGAAACTGTTGTTAAATGTTATTGTCCCACTGTGTAAATACTTGGAAAGAAGCCAAATCTGGACTTTATACTGTTTCAAGGAATGTGCTGTTTAGTCATACTGGCTACATGAATGGACCACTAAATGAAATTCAGCACCCAAAGTCAAAGCAACAATATGATTTAAATATTTTGGGTCTTGAATTTTTTGTGTGACTATCTGAGTCCTAAAAATGTGTTTTGTATGATTTTAACTTATGAGATATTGATGTTATTGTACTATATTATTCTCTGCGAGGGTTCTCTATGAATGCAAAATAGATACATGGTGACACTGAGACCTTTAACTGTATAGTAATGCTCTGTCTGTGCTGTCTACTGTATCGATGTTACCCCTCCAGTGTTACTCAGACCAGCAAGACCCACAATACTGATTAAAGAAATAAATTCAATGATAGAGTGTGAACTTATGTACACATTTTATTTTATTCCCTCATGAGTAAAAAAATTCAATGCTGGGAAGGATGTTCATCCCAAGATGACCATTTGGAAAATATGTGGGAGCTATGATTGCCACCGAAAGCAAGATGGTTAGCCTGGCAAGCAATATATATGTACAGTAGTCTGGCCACGACCCATAGCGAGAGCTCAGTCCTGGGGTGAAATCTACAGTTGTCTTTCAAACTTTCTCTACATGCAATTGGACAATGCTAGGAGCAATCAGAGCAACAGACCATGTGATGTTGGGATGCATGTTGGTGAAATTCTGGTGATACGATACGTTTCACGATACAGGGGAGACGATATGATGTATTGCGATACATTCAGCCAGATGATATTAGCAATTTTTTTACACTGAATTTATTATAGGAAAATTCAATAAACAGTCCAAACTGATACATAACATGTATAATATGAGGTATCTGGACCATGACAGGGATTTACATTTCAATGGTGGAAACAAAACCCATTGCACACTGCTGCCAACTAGCAGTCTGTGTTTGAATTGCACAAAAAAATAAAAAATAGAACATACTCAAATGTTTGCATGTAAAATCTTCAAAAAATTCGATTCACGGCTTTTGAATATCCATATAATATCGCAGGAAAAAAATCACAAAATATTTCCATGTTGATATTTTCTTACATCCCTAATATTATGTATTAATTGCTTCAGAAATCTGTCAACAGCGCAGTCCGACATACACCGCTGAAGAAGAAGACAAAGTAAATACATCCTTTTTTTAGGCAATGACTGAGGCTGCTCATGTCTCAATGAAAAGCCCAAGTCTACATCGTCTAAAGTTGATGCCAAATGTGAGAGACACAAATATGGATGGGGTTGGGTAATGTTAAAAAGAATAAACTGTTATGAATTGTTCATTGGTTCAAAGATACCCCACACTTCTTTATGCTGTTTGTATATTCTGTCTATTTTTCATTTGAACCGTTAATTTGCAAGAGAAGTCATAGTCACAAGATGGCATTGAACACCCCGTTGATGTGTTTGCTTTGACGGACGTTCCTTGAACGTCTCTGGAGTCGGTTTACCCCGTAGTACAAGGCAAGGAGCAGGAGAGGAGCTGCTGTAAGATCTATTTCGTCTAGTCTTAACTCTTAAGCTAGCTGCTATTGAATGGATGATCTCAGCATCAGCCAATCATGAAGAGCTTAAATGTACGCCCACCAATGGTGGACACCCCTGTGGGTATATAAGTGGAGTGACTCCACTGTTCGCCTCTGTTATCTCTTCAAGCCAAGCTTAAGAGCTTCCTTTAAAGAGCAATTATCCAAGAAGCATTCTACTCACCTACCATGTCCAGCGACGCCAGACACGCTGTCCAGACCCCATCTGGCCGCGCTTCCCCGCTGCCATGAGCTGCTGGTCCGCCTCCTTCTCCGAACCTGCTAAGCTCAAGGCGCCAATTTCCACATATGCGCCCATTTCGTAGTACCGAAGAAGTCGGGAGGAATGAGACCAATTCTCAACCTTTCCCTGTTCAACTGCTCCATAGCAGTGATGCATTTCCGCATGTTAACAATGAGGCAAGTCCTAGAATACGTGCACTCCGGAGACTGGTTCACGTCAATAGACCTGAAAGACGCATACTTTCACATCCCAGTAATTCCCAAACACCGGAAGTTCCTGCGCTTTTCTTTCAAGGGAGTTCAATACCAGTTCAATCGTCTCCCTTTCGGCTACTAGCCCCACGCACCTTCTCCAAATGTCTGGAGACCGCTCTGCAGCCATTGCGCATGGCGGGTTTTATTTTACCTGGGCGATCTGCTCATATGCGCCCGGTCCAAGGACGAGGCGTCAAAGCAAACCAGGAAGTTAATAGAGCATCTGTCAACCCTGGGGTTTTCCATAAACTGGGAAAAGAGCTCCATCCTTCCATCCCAGTCGATTGGGTTTCTCGGGGTGGAGCTGAACGCCTCCCTAATGAGAGCACGTTTGTCTCCGGCGAGAGCAACAGATCTCACCATGGTGATCTCCCGTGTGCAACCCCGCAAGATCGTGAGAGCCCTGTTAGTCATGAAACTTCTGGGCATGATGGCTGCAGCCCACGCTGTGGTACTGCTAGGTTTACTGCACACGAGATGCCTACAGTGTTGGTTCATCTGCCTCCGGGTGCACCCGACACGTCAGAAGAGACGTATGTTGAGGGTTCCCCCTTCAGTGGGCGGGGACCTCACTCACTGGGGGAATCCCTGCATCCTCTCACACGGGGTCCCCATCGGACGTCCTACGTCACACGTATCTGTGTTCACGGCTGTGTCACTGTTGGGATGGGGGGGGGGGGGGGTACGTGCTTGTCCCATACGGTGGCAGATCGCTGGCCCTCCCACACGCACGAGCACATAAATGTGTTGGGGCTTATGACAGTGAGGAATGTGATCAGGCACTTCGCTGCCCTTCTCGAGGGCCGTCATGTCGAAGTTCACGCAGACACTCAGGTGGCGGCAGCTTACGTAAATCGCCAAGGGGGAGTTCGATCCCTCCCACTATTGCGCGTAGCCACAGATTTATTGTGTTGGGCACATGCCCACCTGCTGTCCATCAAAGCCACCTACATTCCGGGGGTCCTGAATGTGGCAGCAGACATCCTGTCGAGAGGGGGACCCCGCAACTCCGACTGGCGTCTGCATCCCGCACTGATATCACAGATCTGGATCAAGTTCGGGGAACCCTCTGTGGATCTGTTCGCGGCTCACGAAAACGCTCAGTGTCGCCTGCGGTTTTTCCTGAGTCCCCGGGACCACCCCCCACTCAGAGCGGACGCCTTCTCACACCAGCCCTGGCCTCAGACGCTCCTGTATGCGTTTCCGCCAGTCCCACTGATTCCCCGTCTCCTGGACCGAGTTCGGTCGGAACAGCTCTCAGTAATTCTGGTAGCTCCCAGACGCTTGTCCGCGTCATGGTTTCCAGACCTGCAAGCGCTAGTGTCCTGCTCCCCGTGGAGGCTCCCGTGGAGGGCGAAGGCCCTTCTCCAGGCGGATAGGATAATCAAACATCCTCCAGAAAAAGGCCAACGGCTGTGGGTCTGGCCGCTGAGCGGTCACGCTTAGAGGCTTCTGGGCTGCCGCATGATGTGGTCGCCACGATTCAGAGTGCGTGGGCGCCTTCTACCGTCACCTCATCTTATGCTGCTAAATGGGCAGCTTTCCAGAAATGGTGCACAGAGCGGAATGTTCAAGTGCTCTCCTGCCAGCTGGCGGATGTCCTATCGTTTCTGCAGATGCTGATGGACAGGGGCCTCGCATTTAGCACTATTAAAACATATGCTGAAGCTATCTCATCCTGTCACCGGGGTTTTGGAGATAGATCTGTTTTCAATCATCCCCTCACAAAATGTTTTCTAAAAGGTGTCAGAAGGAACAGACCTGTGTCCCGCCTGCTATTTCCCCAGTGGGACCTAACGGTGGTTCTGTGCGGCTTATCTGAAGCCCCATTTGAACCCTTGGACCAGGTCTCACTCAAGTTCCTGTCACTCAAAACTGCCTTGCTGCTGGCGCTGGCATCAGTCAAGAGAGTGAGTGACCTAACCGCCCTCTCAGTGGCTCCCGCATGCCTCAGGATCCGGGAAGATGGCGGGTCCGCTGTTTTATGCCCCTACCCAGCCTTTGTGCCCCAAAACATTAATACTTCCTTCAAATCCAGGTCAATTTCATTGGCTGGACTTTTCCTCCTCCCCATAATTCTGATGAGGAGGCGGCTTCCCACCTTCTCTGCCCGGTGCGTGCGCTCGCACGATATGTGTCACGCACTTCAGGGATTCGCCGCTCACAAAGCCTGTTTGTGTACTACAGAGAGCCTTCCCTTGGGCAAGCGCTGTCGACCCAGCGTCTTTCACACTGGCTGTGTGATGGCATTTCACTCGCTTACACATCATCAGGGTGGGATCCTCCTGAGACACTCAGGGCTCACTCAGCCAGAGGGATTTCCTCTTCTATGGCGCTCCACAGTGGCGTGTCAATGGAAGACATTTGTCAGGCTGCTTCATGGGCTTCACCCTGTTCCTTTACTCGTTATTATGTACGAGATGTGTCTTCAGGATCCATCACTCGTTCAGTGCTTGGACCTCAGCAGGCTGAGTGAAAGCATTATGGCACCACATCAGCCCTACTTGAATGAATTTCATCCTCTTGTGGATGATATTTTTAGTGGGGGCCCCACTCTTCTCTCTGGCTGCCTCAGCCTTTTAAGCCCTGGAGTGAGGCTGAGCGACCCTCACTAAAAGGAGACATGTTGGGTGTGTCCATTGGTTGAGCTAACCAGTGTGGCGTAAACCCATCCAGCTGCGCATTATTCCAATAGCAGCTAGCTTAAGGGCTAAGACTAGACGAAATAGAACGTTGGTTACGTATTGTAACCCCAGATTCTATGAGTCTAGTCGCAGCCCTTAAGCAAATGGCCCCACTGGTTCTGTTAGGACTAAGAGCCATCGGAGGAAAACAGTGGAGTCGCTCCACTTATATACCCACAGGGGTGCCCACCATTGGTGGGCGTACATTTAAGCTCTTCATGATTGGCTGATGCTGAGATCATCCTTCCAATAGCAGCTAGCTTAAGGACTGCGACTAGACTCATAGAATCTGGGGTTACAATACGTAACCAACGTTTTCAGTGATTTGACGTCGAAATAAAACGGATGAAGTGAGAAAGCAACTCCGGTAGTCATCCTTGCCTTAAAGCTGCAACACAAAGTCGTTTCAAACAAGCACTGTTCCTGAGCTGACTCCATCTTTCTAGTTTTCTCTGTCACAGCTCTGGTGCTAAACCTGTACAAGGTCTCTATACGAACATAGAGCGCTGTGATTAGCTTGACCTAAAATTGTTCAGGCCAATGGTAGACCTGAGGCTACAATGGGGCGTGGCTAGACTGACCTGAAGAGCCAAATTATTTTCTACTGCTATAGTTTGTCTAGATTAATGACCGTAAGATGATGACATCACGCTGCTCAAAATTCCCATTGAGGGATTAAAATAGAGGTAGACCAGCATGGAAAAACAGACTTTTCTGTTTTTCCTAACCCTTCCCACCCCCTAACACAGGGGTGGGCAATTATTTTTTCCATGGGGCCACATGAGAAATAGAAAATATTGTGGAGGGCCGCAGGCCAAAAGGCTGAAGTCAATTATGCATAATATTAATGGTATTTCTTTAAAAAAGGCAGTAAATACCATTGTTTCTTCAAGCTGTAAGAGTAGACTATATGTTATAAATGAGCAAAAAGGAAAAAGTGAGGTTGGCTTACAAAAATGTGATTTATTCAAATTTCCCAAGGCAATGGTAAACAAAGTGTGCACATTTGGTTTTTGTTAAACATTTGTGACTTATATTAGTTAACAGTTTCAATCACATTCACTCCAAAACACATTCTGAGTTTCAAATATTGTTGGAAAGAGGTTCTTAGCATTCTACAGACACACAGTATCGTCTGTAAAATAAAATCACTGAACTGTGATCTTGAGAAAGAGGTTTAAAAAAAGTGTCCCAGTTCACTGCTAGTTGCCTACATTTGTGGTCCAAACACCTTATTTTGTGTTTTTAAGCAATTTTTTTCTTATTCATTGAGAGAAATCTAGTCTCTGCTGGGCTTTAACGAGTGCATCAAAGTCAGGTTGAATGTCTGAGGTGGAGATGCGAAGCACAGCTGACAAATGATCATCAGTGAGAGAGGATCTTTACCTGGATTTTGTAAACTTCATCATTGAAAATGCTTGTTCACAAATGTAGGTAGAGCCGAAGAAAACCAACATCTTCTGAGCATGTCTCTTCAGGTTTGAAAAATCCTCCTTAAGAGAAGAGTAGAAATCCAGCAGAGATCCTGAATCTCTGCTTTCAAGTCCCAAACCCTCTTCAGCACTTTCCCCAGGCTGAGCCATCTGACAGCTGTGTGGAGTCCTCCACAAGAGCCACAAACTGTCTGTGATCCATCGCCCGCGCCCTGATGAAGTTTATTATTTTAGTAACAACATCAGTAACATGGTTGATTTTTAGCACTGACTTGCACAACACATGTTGGTGTATAATACAATGCAAAAACACCTATTTTTGATCTGCATCGATTTCTGTCACTTTATCTTGCATGCGTTTCAAAAGTCCGACATTTTTCCCTGTAAAGCCGGGCGTACACTGTGCGACTTTTTCACTCGCAGCGTTCAGCTTCAGCTCAAACTGTACGACTTCCTCGCAGGGCAGATCTCACGAGTCATGTGCTCACACTGCACGACCCAGTTCTCGCATGCGACCTGACTGCTCACACTGTACGTCTGGTAGCAACACGTCGGCCCTAAAAATGTGCTAAAAATAGCAGTTTTTACTCAACACGTCAGACTTTTTTGTCTTGCCTGTTGTTCTTCGGGAGTGCTGCAGGACACACAGGGATTTATGGGGGTTGGATGAGGAAAACGAAATAAAGAAAGTGAATCTGTGTTTTGTGATCAGTTTAATTTGACATGAACACGACAAACACGCTTTCTTGACAATCTTTGTGAGTAAAAAAACGTGTAGAAACAAAAACGAACAGCGTGTGTTATTAGGGAAATAGCGAGCGACCGGCCGGCGTTGATGCAGGATTGCGCGCGCATGCGCCGTGAGCGGTTCTGATACTTTTTGGATCGTAGCTGCTCGCAGCGCCGCTTCAACAGTGCGATACCCTCACGAGGGACGAGCAAAATATTAAACACACCAGAAGTCCCTGCGACCTCACGACTGCTGATCGGCGGCTGGTCACGTGGTGTTAATCGCCTCTCGTAACCCCCTGTACACTACACGACCGCTCGGCGCAAAACTCGCCCCGATGTCGTGGCTTCTCGCACGACTGGAAAATCGGCTCAAAAAAGTGAAAAAGTCGCACAGTGTACGCCCGGATGAGAAAAAGTCAAAACTTGCCACTTCACGTTGCAGCTGAAGCTCCAGGTTCCCCGCAATGTCCTCGATCCTCCTGGTCACGGTTCGCTGTTTTTAGCTATTTTGTGGGATATCACAAAGCTGGTCCTGGTTGCTGCATCCCTGGATGTGTGAAGCTTAGTAAAAAAGCCTTGCTGCTTTTGCAACTTTGCTAGTAAAGCTTCGGATGTCCGTGCCCTCTCAGCATCAGACAAGTTCTTGTATTTTTCCGAGTGTTTCTTGTCGTAATGCCGACTCAAATTGTAGTCCTTAAACACGGCAATCTCCTCCCCGCAAACCAAACACACGGCTTTACCTCCGACTTCAGTAAAAAAAATACTTAGCAGTCCAATTTTTGTTGAAAATCCTGCATTCGGCATCTTTCTTTTTTTTTTTTTTTTTTTGCATGAGCGGACATTTCTCAGGCTACAATCACCATGTCAACCGCCGGCACTTGTTGCTATACGTATTGCGTCATTGTGCACGTAAAAAACAACTTCAAAATAAAAGCAATGCAGCCTTAGCCCATGCATGAGGTAAAATGAGAAAATACATTTATTTTGTAATTTCCAATTAACCTTACGCGGGCCGGTCAAAGTCAACCAAAGGGCCGGATGTGGCCCGCGGGCCGTAAAATGCCCAGGTCTGCCCTAACACCTCTCCATTTCAGCCACTTTTCCACATTGATCTAGCAGTGTTTTGATTCTATCACCAATAAAGTTGAGTTAATTAATTCACTGACAGTTTTTTTCATCAGGAGTAAACATATTTTTAAATAGATTTTCTTTTTTTCGAAAGTCTGTTGCTTGACAACTCTGAACAGTTTCAAATCTCACAAACAGGCTTTGCGTGCACACACTAAACACTGAGCTCTGCAACGAGACACGAGAGAAAAAGTTATGAACTTGTGAGTGAATAAATATACTGCGAGAAGTCGTTTAGGCACTGAGACCAAGCCGAACAGTATTTGCATCACAAAGAATCTGAGAGTGCTGTCAACTAAACTGTGTGCACAATTGTGGAAGACATTTGCTTTACAGCCTCACATTACAAATAAGTAATAAAAAACACATCACGTAGAAAATGTTGTAACACCACATCAGCATCCTTGTCCCATTAATGTGCTCAATATATTCATGTAAGAGTAGTCGGTGTCTTTGGTGTTATAAAAGCATTATTGGCATTATATTAAAGCATGTGGAATCATGTGAAAGATCTCCCTCCTAATATTATTGGTGTAAAGTTTTGGATTATTTTCACAGTGAGGTTAAAGAGACAAAAATAGAAAATAATTTTTCTCTGTTTCTGTGTTTGAGTATCCAAAATGATTACATTTTCCACCAACACCTCAACAGATGTATCTTGATTAAAGTCAAGTTTCTCTTATAAAATGTGAGTCGTTCTTTTTGTAAATAGAAATCAGACAGTGAATACTTCATGACAGAATTTTGTGGTAATGTGATGTTAGGTTGGACATAAACCTGAGGCCTCAGCTGTCTCACACCCTGTGCTTATTCACCCCAAGTCTTGAGTTATTTATAATGTAATGCGTGATGTGTTCTAATTGGCCTGATGGACATTAAGACTGTAGGACCCATCAGCCTGTACAGAGGAGCTGGTGGATCAGAACCAGAGAAAGTCTCTTAAAGCTTCTTTCCTGAGTATTTCTCTTAGAGCCCTGCACGGGCCTAAAATCTGAGCCCGTGTCCGGCCCGGCCCGAGGGGGTGGAGCCCCAGCCCGACCCGGCCCGAAAAGGTTTTCAGGATTCTCTGGCCCGGCCCGAGCCCAAGCCCGACTTTTTTTTAACCAACTAAATGAAAACAAATTGCGTCAATCCTGACCAATGTGTTAAAAGACGTGCAGGATCCGATCAATTTGTTTTCCCCTCATTTACCGTCACAGAGATAACGGCGCACTAGCTCTGGTGGTAATCAAGTTAAATTTGATCTCTTTCCAACAATTTTCACAAGAAAACAAAACAGTCAAGAGCAGGGTTTGTGTTGTGTTGACCGGACAGTTCCCGTATTTGACCGTTAATTTTGATGGAGAAAGAATAGAAAAAATTACCCCGACGCATGCAGACGATCTGACATCTTATTCGTTATGCACATTGCAGATGTAGCTAAATCACCCAAGAAAAGATTCCCATCTGAACATCTGAGCTGGACACTGCTCAGTGCAGCTGAGCGCGTCGCAGAACCAGAGCGCATGCGGGAAGCTTCCTCCCACTGAAGCGAGTGTTTTCCAAACCCTGTCACTCAGAGAGACTTGTCACTTAGAAAATGTTCCCTGATTATGAAACTTTGGCTGAATAGCGCTTGTTACTGTCTCCAATGTGCGACACATCCAGGAGCCGTCTGAGGAGAATCCCAGAATCTCACATCCTCTTCAGCTCAGAATGCGCCTATGATTACGCACAAGCATGACCCAACCCGGTCTCACAGTAAGACCGGGTTGGACCTGTTCAGGTTTACGCAGACAATCTTCACATAGAATTGACTTACAGATATAAAATTTATGCAGTAAAATATAAAGCATTTTATTTGAATATCAATTCATTATTTTACAAGCACAGAGCCGCATCAGATGGATGGAAGAGCCATGGGTTGCCAATCCCTGCTCTAGTTCAAGATATCATTAAAATTCCAAAAGTGCTGAAAAGATTAAAAATGGGGCTTTCCGTGCACATACAATACATTACGGTAGCCACCGGGATTCCCTGTCTTGAGCGCAACGAATCACAACACAGATTCAGAGACGTGCCGAGTTTGTCATCCAAAATGCTCCGTTTTATAACTTTTGAATGGCTGATCAGATTCAAATAATTCCAACGGTTCCTAAAAGTACATAAAAGCAGCTTTCCAAATCAGATTTAGAGACAATATCGCTACGAGGGGAAATCCTGCTGTACAGCCTGATTGAAACGGAGCGCAGCGCTGCTGTGAAAGCAGATAACCTAAAAAATGACATGTTGAGGACGCAAACTCAATACATCTCTTTTATTGTGAGGTAATAATTTCTCCGAGTTTTGCGGTTGCGGGCGGGAGTAGACATGTACGCTGCAGGTGCGGGCGGGAGTGTAACACACACGTTGCGGTTGCAGGCGGTAATGGTCAGAAATTCAGCAGGAGCGGGCAGGAGCGGGATGAAGAAAACAATCCCGCGCAGGGCTCTACTGCTGCGTTTAAGTGTTTCAATTTTTTTAATGAATTCGATTAAAAATAAAGGCGCCCGGCCCGGCCCGTGTCTGAGGTAATTGCACAGTAGTTGGCCTGAAGCCCGGCCCTCGGGCCGGGCCTACCCGAGGGCCTAGGGCTTCACTGCAGGGCTGTAATTTCTCTTATCTGATGGCACCATCTAGTGGCTGACAAGCATATCACACAAAAAAGCATTTCCTCTGTTTGTTTAAGATCGTGACTTCCTGTTTCTGTTTATAAATGTGCTTATTAGCCAACAAACGGAGCTAAAACATGCTGTTTCACGAGTACTATTCTCATGTCATGTGTTTTCATATATTTATATTTTAGAGACTTACTTGTCCGTGAAAAGTTAATCAACTCTGCGTCAACCGAAGTATTCCTTAAATTTGAAGCACATAACCGAATGCTGACCCATCTCTGGAGTTTGCCTCTCCCCTTTCCCCTTGGATTTATTACGGATCTCTCTGGCTCTGACCCACGCCTCCTCACCACCCTGCCTCAGCCCCATCAGTCTCTGGTAATGCCACATCTCTGTAAATAAAAGACTTAAAGTGCTTACTGTGTGGTTGTCCTCACGGGTCTCCAAGATCATAACTTTATCTTTTAAAGTAATAAATAATGAGACATTGTATATCCCACCGACACGTCTTCCAGTGAGGAAGCAGAGTCTGGGGAATTTGGGTTGGGCTCTCCAATCTCTGGCGCTGAGGTCACTGAGGTGGGCAAAAGCTCCTGGAACACTGGACCAGCTCTATACCCTTAGGAGGGTAGTGGAGGGTGTGTGGGAGTTTGCCCAACCAATCTACATGTGTTTTGTGGATTTGGAGAAGGCCTTCCTGCGTCCCTTGGGGGGCCCTGTGGTGGGCACTCTGGGAGGGTTCCAGGTCCTCTGATATGGGTTGTTAGGTCCCTGTATGACCGGTGTCAGAACTTGGTCCACATTGCTGGCAGTAAGTCGGGCTCATTCCCAGTGAGTTGGACTCCGCCAAGGCTGCCCTTTGTCACAGATTCTGTTCATGGACAGGATTTCTAGGCACAGCCAAGATGTTGAGGGGACCCGTTTTGGTGGCCTGAGAATCTGGTCTGTTTTTGCAGATGATGTGGTCCTGTTGGCTTCATCAGAACATGATCTCTGGCTTTCACTGGAGCGGTTCGCAGCCAAAAGTGAAGTAGATGTGAAGAGAATCGGCTCTCCTAAATCTGAGACCATGGTCTTGAGTCGGTAGAGGGTAGAATGTATTAGCGGATACAAGCGGCCAAAATGAGTTTTCTTCGCAGGGTGTCTGGGCTTTCCCTTAGAGAGGGCGAGAAGCTTGGTCGTCCGAAAGGGGCTCGGAGTAGATTTGCTGCTCCTCCACATCGAGAAGAGCCAGTTGAGGTGGCTCGGGCATCTAGTTTAAATGTCTCCTGGACGCCTCCCTTGTGAGGTTTTCTGAGGGACCATGTCTCTCGGTTGGTCAGGGAACGCCTTGGGATTCCCCCGGAGGAGCTGGCCTTAATGGCTGGGAAGAGGGAAGTCTGGGCCTCCCTGCTTGGATTGCTGCCCTCACGACCCGATATAAGTGGCCGACAATCGATGGATGGATGAACATTGTAATTGTAAATGTAAATCTGAAGTTTCACATATATTTTTTTGTCTGAAAAGCACTTTAACTCATTTTTATTGACTTGATGCATGAAACATATGTTGACATTGATAAATTTACATGAAATTAAAAAGTAATGTAAATATTATGTTCAGAGACACTTGGACATCATTTGGCCCTGCAACACTCTCCAGGTCATTCTCCTAAAGTGGAGCCCAGCTACTTGGATCTCCCTGTTGAGGGCTGGGATGAAGCTAGAGCCAGCTGCATCACAGACCAGAGTAGTGTCCTCTTTCTTGTAGATGAAACCCTTATCCATGTCCCATCTCGCTCTTATCTGCCATCGTTTGGGAAAGAGACTTGAGCATGATACAAAATTCCCATATAGAATAATGCAAAAACCTCAGCAAACTTTGTTTAATGTTTTAATTTCAAGAGCTAATACCTAGAGCTGCGGACAGATCCGGTTTCTGATCTATCCAGTATGCTCTCTGCCACAGAAGCATGAAATTAACTTTGAGTGCAGCATCGCAGAAGAACATGAAGATAATAAAGTTTAGCTTTTAAACCAACGACTGTGCCATTTTAAACCAATAAAATGACTTACTTACCAGACTTTCTGATTTATTAGATAAAAACTTTTTAAACAGCATAATCTAGCATTGTGACATCATCCAGTCAGAGTCCATTCACTGTAAGACAGTCAGTCACAAAAGCATTTTCCAACACCAAATACGCTCTCATTTTGAACATTTGTTGGAATTTTCTCCCTCGGACACATTTATACAACAACCCCCACTTCCTAATGCCACTTTCACACTTTTAGGTGTGTTCTTGTCCAACACATTGAGACTAATGTTATCCTCAAACAAGAGTGCTCCTCTGGAAAATTCTGCTTCCAGCAGCAGCAACAACTAGCAGTAATCAGGTAAAAAGGGAAACGAGAAAGTAAGTAAAGGAAGGAAAACACAATAATTATCATGTTATCTTGAGTGTAATAATAATAATATTGTACATTATATACAGATATTGTGCATGCTCATGAAAATGTTGCAGTAATTCAGTGGTACCATAATAGGAGCTTTTTACAAACTGGTATGCAACTGGAGTTTGGGAATGGGAAATGTAATTTGTGCACACTTCATTTGGGTGAACTGGTGTAGTATTAGCGCTGCGTGGTGGTGCAGCTGGTCGTATTGTTGCTTCAAAGCAAGATGTTTGCAGTTTAGATGAGTGATATTATATAAAAACATAAAAATGACTACATCCATTCATTACATACTAAATGTTGAGTGGCAGACATAACAGATCCAGGAGGGAGTCTGGATATTCCACTCCCAAGCTGCATTCCCTCTCCACGGAGAGCCGAGGAAACCTCCAGGAGAAGGTGAGCGAGAAGCATTCCAACCCTTTCAGCTGACTCGTTTCCAAACAGGGGAGCAGCATCTTTACACCAAGCTCCATCCAAATGGTCAAATGAAGTGTTTGATGTTAAATTTTAAAGTAAAATCACATTGTAGAATATGCACGTATCCCTATATTGATGTGTAAGATGGCGTTTAGCAGAAAGAAATGGATGGCCCATTTTCTCAGCACATCTCAACCCTGGGAAATTTTCCTTGTGTGTTTATATGTGGCAAGTGTCCACATTCAGATCTTGTCTTCTCATTAAGACAACATCATTATTTCAGGCTGTACAAACAGCTCTGCAACTGATTTCACAGAAGATTTGCTATCTGTCTGTGTAAACCTTGGAAACAATACAGAGAAAACCAAGCATGCCATTTCAAATCTTAGCAGTGCATCATATAAACAAACAAGGAGTCAAACAATGTGGCCGCCGCTGCCACTGGGTGATGGTCAATGGTGTTGACATTGATGTCAAATCTTCCTCTGGGCGGGTTGTGAGGCACACAAGTGGCAGCAACAAACTAACCACAAAACAATCCCGTCTCATCACAAGACTACCTAAATAAACAAACAACAACCCCTCAAATTGGATTCTGATGAATACCATCCAGGAAACAGCGCTGGAGTTTGTTTCTTCTTTGTGGCCAAACAACCGAGTTTAGAGATGCGAAAGTTCACTCGGTGGTGAAGGAGACACAATGCGGGACCATTGGCTGGTTTTTACAAAGCCCTGTCAGCCAGCATCTTAGCCACAGGAAGGATATTAAAGCTTTTTCCCAGAGTTGACAGAAGAATACAGGGAAGTGGGTTGACCCTGTGGTTCTGACCAAAAGCGGCGCAGGAAATGAAAGAGTGCCAGGCTTCTGTTCGGACCTGCTCATTTCTGATGGATAAGATGCTAATAAATGAACAAAGCTACTCATTCAAGGCTGATTCTAATTTATAGCATTGTAATGCGGGAAGCAGACTCTTAACTAAGAATAGCAAAACTAAAAAACATGTTCTGTTTTTCACCGCAAAGCTGAAAAAGCACTCTGGACTAGGCCTGAAGAGAACCTGCACACCCCGCCCACAACGGTCCCAGGGGCTTCCAACCTAACCCTGCATTGGAACTAAGACCTTCAGGTCCTGGGAGACATTGGAACAGGTCTTCTCATTTTTGTGTCATTATTGCAGATCCAGAATGTTCAGGTTATGCAGCGGGAAATAGTAGAAATAATCCAGCAATAGATGTTTTAGATCAGGACAGGGAATCAAGGACATCATAAAACAGATGATGATACAACATCAGTCAGAAGAAATTCTAAAAGGAGGAGTTTTTAACAGTTTTATTTTATTTTCAACTGAGTCAGCTGACTTGAGAGAGGAGGAAAGAGTGCTCCAAAGAGTGAGGTAATTGTAAGGCAGCAGGTTACCGGATGAAAGGTGCTACCAACCTGTAGCTCATCCTATGATTCATTCAGGTCAGACCTTACAAACTCAAGCTGTGTTGCCATGTTTCTTTCAATAGAGAAAAGTTTTATTTCTAAACAAGCCAAACCTGAGTCAACCTCACTGTCCTTAGATGAACTTGAACCTTTAACCGACCGACTGGGTTTTATATAATCTGAGACGGCGCTCCTGTGTCCAGTTTGACGTCAGATGAATCTACTGTGATGTTCTCGACCGGGAAGATTGGCAGCTGTCTTGAATGTTTTCCACTTGTAAATATTTTTGGTTCTGGATTTGCCCTGGGGTCTCCTCCCACTGGAACATGACTGAACTGCAAATTGTCTTGAAATGACCGTTAACCTTTCCCAGATTGATGGATAACTGCGATTCGGTCCATGTTGGTGGTTTTCCTTCATGAAATTTTGTTAACACACACCTGTATGCTCTAGACCAGTAAACTGCTGATTATTTAATGCAACACCTGTTGTTTGTGGGATTTGTTTTAAATCAAATATCTGTGATGTATTTGTTTAAAGCAAAGCAGTCACTGTTGAATGTGAAAATAGTCTTCTACCTCAATTTCCTGCATTAGCCACTGATAGAAACTAGACGAGGAAACACTCAGGTCAGAAGAAGTCCCACAGATCTACATCACACTGTCAGCTATCATTAATGGACTCATCTTGGCTCACAACAGGGAAGGCTGTCATTGATTTAGTGTCCAGGAGAGAGTAGAGCACGTCTCGGCTAGTTTCCGTTAGCATTAGCAATTCCACAACATGCCAGAACTGCTTCAGAATTGTGTTAACTGTAGAAATTAGAGATGTTCCAATCATGTTTTTTTGCTTCGATCCGATTCCGAGTCATTTGATTTTAAGAATCTGATCCAAGTTCTGATCTGATACTTTAGAAATGTGTTAAGAAAAAAGGAGAACACACTAGAGTTGTCCTTTAGGTTATTTTTAGGCTTTCCGTAGACAACTTCTTGGTTTCCTAATGTATCTTTTAATATCGGCTGGCTTATTTGACTTGCCACAGCAAACTGAGCAGGGTCAGTTTTTAAAGGTGGAGCATCAGAGTTAAACAAGCTCTACCATTTCCACCTCATTAAATGCCCAGTTTGCACACTTTACACGTGTTTATTTCACTCCTTTTGCTGTTTTTTAGAAAATACATCCAAACTACAGATATTTTCTCTCTCTTTAGCTCACAACTATGCTCGGTGTTAGCTAACTGCTACATGTTATGGTGCGTGAATTACTGGACTACCTTTAAAAATTGGACTTAAGGTGTTCTTGTCTGTAAAACAAAGATTACTGATGAGCTTGTTGAAGTAAAAACTAAAGCCTGATTCATGCTTCTCCGTCTGCGTCAGTGCAGAGACATGCAACGCCATTATCCGTCCTTGCGGGCCTGCTGGAGAGCTCCGCAAGGACGGATGGAGTCAAGCTCTCTTTTCTAAACATCCGTCCATCGAGACGGACAACGCAAGCTTGTGATTGGTCAGGACACCGCTGTCGTCTACACCGCCGCCATTGCGCCCTCAAAAACATAAAGAGAGCCGAGAATAACTAGCGGCAGACCCGGAGCAGCTTGAAGAATACCTTGCAAAAAACTCTAAAAACATGAACGTTTAATTCCCTGTGACTGGAGGAGTGAAAAGATGCGCAGCAAGTGTTTTATTTGTGGACGGAAACGACAGGAAACGTGGGTTTAGAGGTGGTGAGCGCATGAGGAGGTGGAGGAGGATGAGAGACAAATTTGTCTGTGTTAAAAAGTCTCTTATATACAAAAAACCACAATATTAACACACTATCTTGGACCGGGTACATGACAGGATACCACAGAACAGTGCTACGCCCTCTGTTGTCCTGGTGGGGAATTGCTTTGCAACACTCCCCAGGAGACGGAGAAGTATGAGGGCAAAATATCTCCGTTCGTGAGTGCGTGTTTCTCCCTTTTGGAGCTGACGGAGAGGCACGAATCAGGCTTGAGCCTTTTAAAATCTCTTTCTTAGGATGTATTTTAAAAGTAATGTTTGTTGTTTTATATGGTTAGATTCAATCCTTCCAACTGATTCCGATTTTCGATCACATGGTCAAATCAGAGCATCCCTATTACAATTAAAACATCAAAGTTACAAAGTACACATTCACTCAGTGCGTTTAGATGCGCATCAGAAAACTCAACCGTTGCCCTAAATAGAAAATGCATGTAAACGCGTTAGTCTTGCTGAAGGCAAACTGGTTCGAATCTTTCCAGTGAGGAACCGACTGCTTCTGCATGTAAACGGGTCAGCCGAACTGTGACCAGCTGGATGCCCGCCACAATGACACGTGATGCACCATCAATTATTAGAGTACATACTGAAAAACCTCTGCTGCAGCGTTGTTGTCCATTCCTCCAGCCATTGTGTACATCCTGTTTGTCTACTTCATTCCTGCTAGCGTTTGTTTACTATCTGTGTTGCTACATGCTAAGTGAAAGAAGGCCAACATAAAGCCCCTTTCACTTTAGCTTCGGCTCCGCATGGTCTGGATAGCATAGAGAGTGTTCACATTAACATAGCCTGCTTTTTTTCAGGGTGCAATCAGACTGTTTTTCAGCCCTCTTCCTGCATCAAGCTGACCAAGGCTGACTTTCAGGTTCTGACTATCCGTGCTACTCGTCAATATGTGCTGCTTTGGGCAAATGCGCATGTGCAGACCAATTACTACGTCACAGGCTGTTTACCTGAAGAGACGCACTAACTCTGGAAGTTGTTATATTACTGCTTTGTTTACCTGACAGCTTGTGAGTGGCTTGTAAAATATCGTTATTATACTGTAAATCAAATCAAATCAAATCAACTTTATTTATAAAGCGCTTTCACATGGCCAGAATGGACAAACAAAGCGCTGTACATCAATAAAATGCAACACAATAGGACAGAGATATGACCATTAAAATACATTAATAAATCCATTAAAATACACTAAAAAATCCCTGTAAAATACCGTAGTAAATCCCATAAAAATACAATAAGAAAGCCATTTTAAAATACAGTACAAAAACCTGAGTGCCAGTTCACAGTCCATATCCGGCCTACTTCCCCCAACTTCAACGTCCAAAAGCCAGCGAGAACAGATGTGTTTTCAGACTTCCTTTAAAAGTTTCTAATGACGTGGCCTGTTTTACATCAGCTGGCAGCTCATTCCAGAGACTTGGTCCAAGTACTGAAAAAGCTCGACTACCACGAGACTTCAGGCTGTACCTAGGCACAGTTAGTAATCTCTGGTCAACTGACCTAAGGGAACGCACCGGGACATGCTGGTGGATGATATCGGAAAGATATTTAGGAGCCCCTGTGTTTAACGCCTTAAACACAAACAGGATGACCTTAAACCTGATGTGATAAAAAACAGGGAGCCAATGCAAGGCACGTAGGACTGGTGTTATATGTTCAGACCTCCTGGTAGATGTTAACAACCGGGCTGCAGAGTTCTGAACCGCCTGGAGGCGTGCTACTGGAGCTTGTCTAAGCCCCGCATATAGCGAATTACAATAATCCAGCCTGCAGGTAACAAAGGCATGGATTACAGTTTCCAAATGATTATGGGACAGAAAAGGCTTAATTTTCGCAATGCGGCGTAGATGAAAAAAGCAAGATCTCACAATACTGTTCACCTGAGCATCAAATCTGAGATCAGTTTTACCCTTAAGTTAGAGACCACCGCCTTCTGATGCGGTGCCAGAGTGGCAAAGTCAAGCCCTTGGGCACCTCCTGGGGTCTTTGGTGGCGTAAACAGAATAACTTCAGTCTTGTGTTCGTTGAAACACAAGAAGTTCTGAGCCAGCCATAGCTTGATGTCCTCCAGGCAGTCCAACAGAGGTTGAATGGTGCATAAACCACCACGCTTAATTGGAAAAATGACCTGGCAATCATCAGCATAGAGATGGAATGACACATTGTGTTTACGAAAAAGTTCACCCAGGGGTAGGAGATATAAGGAGAAAAATAGTGGGGCCAAAATCGATCCCTGGGGAACTCCCCACGGCAGCTCAGCCAGATCGGAGGAACAGTCCCCCAACCTCACACAAAAACTCCTCCCAGTCAGGTACGATTGTATCCACTGAAGTGCCTGGCCCGTGATGCCAACAGACCGCTCCAGCCGGTTTACCAGGATGTTATGATCAACGGTATCAAAGGCTGATGACATGTCCAAGAGCACCAGAACCACAGCATCACCGGAATCATTTGCCAATAGAATGTCATCAAGGACCTTAAGCAGTGCCAATTCAGTGCTATGAAAGGGTTTAAAGCCAGATTGAAATACTTCTCCAATTTCCCGTTCCTGAAGAAAAGATGTCAGTTGGTTAAACATAGCCCTCTCTATGATCTCTGAGATGAAAGGGAGTGTAGAGACAGGTCTGTAATTGGACAAGATTGTGGGGTCCAACCCTGATTTCTTAAGCAGAGGTCGCACCACCGCCTGTTTTAGGGGACTAGGGACTTCCCCAGATATCAAGCTGCTATTTACAATTTGCAGTACAAGGTCACCCACTACAGAAAAAACTTCTGTCAATAGCCTTGCCGGGAGAACATCAGTTACCGCCCCTGTTGGCTTAAGTCTCATGACCAGATCCTCAAGTTCTGCAAGAGTTAATGGTTGAAAACCCTCCAGTGCCTTAGGAACACAGAGATCTGCAT
This sequence comes from Nothobranchius furzeri, assembly GCF_043380555.1. NCBI lineage: Eukaryota > Metazoa > Chordata > Actinopteri > Cyprinodontiformes > Nothobranchiidae > Nothobranchius > Nothobranchius furzeri. The sequence continues at coordinate 41,843,186 of NC_091747.1, read as the reverse complement.
AGGGGGCGTGCTTAAGTGGTGGAATAGAGGCCCTTGTCACCCTTACCTTGTCCACAAAGAAGTCCAAAAAGTTGTTACATGACTCAGTGGAGTACTCAATCGCAAGGGGCTCATTGACATTTAAAATAGAGTCAACTGTCTTAAAAAGTATCCTAGCATTCTGAGAGTTTAAGGAGATTATGTTTTCAAAGTACTTTCTCCTTGCATCCTTCACAGCCTTCTGATAGCCAATCCAAAGACTTCTCACTTGGTCAAGCGAGCTCTGGAGCCCATCCTTTTTCCACCTCCGCTCAGCCTTCCTGCACATCCTTTTTAGTGCTCGAGTACTCTCAGTTAACCATGGCTCCTTTGTAGCTTTAGGCTTCTTTACCCGTACTGGGGCAACCACATCAAGCGCCAAGGTGCATGCTGAGTCAAAATGTATAACAAGCTCATCTGTGGTCCAAGCTCCGTAGTCTTGCTCTGCACCCCCCATAGAAAACACTACGGCAAACAATACATTTTTCCCTTTGTTGACCATCATTCACAGAATTATGATAAACACAGTCATTTTCATAAATAAACCACAATAAACACTGTATATTTTTGCTAATAATTACACTACAGTTCTGTATTTTTGAGTAATATCACCTATTTAAAATAAACCGTGCTTAATAAGTGTGCTACTGAACTGTAAACAAGAGCAAAACTGTCATAACACACTGTGGTAGGAGTATTCGACGAGGAAGTACGGATAGTCAGAACACCGGCTCAAATTCACACCTTCCATTAGGGGAAGCCTCCGACTGGTGGATAAAATCAGCCCACCTGGGCTTACGGCATTATCGTGATGATCACCTAGGAGCTGAGAACTTCTCTGACTGCATTTCTTGCATTGTTAAGCGAGGAGGTGTGGAATCAACTGGGCCAGGCTGGGGCTGACTGTGGCTATCCAGGTGGTGTGGAGCCGATGGTTGTGTGAAATGGGCATATAAGAGCGAATGTCGCCACCTACTGTACCCGAGTGGAACAAACTTCATTTGAGACTTCGGTTGCTAACCTAAATGTAAACTAGGCTAAAACTCCTAGCTTATCAAATTAAACCAACCTGGATCAACTTAGATATGCATGTAAATGCACGGAGTGATAGTCATGTTGGTGTTAGCCAATCAGAGGCGAGATACCCAAATATCATGAATATTAATGAGTAAAACTCCAAACCCTGCTGTTTTCTGACCCTCACTCCTACAACTTACTTCCTGAAACAGGACCAGAAATTTTTCACAAGGCATTCATTTATTCTAAAGACCACTGTGAATGTTTTGGTAAAAATGAGTGGATGGGAGCTTTAATTAAAAACATTTTTAGTTTTGAATCAGTGACATTGGTTACATCATCATGTTAGCATAATCAGCATGTTTCACCTTTTTCTTCCTTCTTTTATACTTATGTAGGTTTTAAAATAAACTTGTACGTTTTCAACAACATTTGAATGACACTACTGAATTAAAGTGCTGTAGTAAAACATTCACTGTGACATGCCCTGTTTCCAATCATTTTGGCTTTGTTTTTATTTGGTTTTGTAGGACAGATGCATCATGTTTTCAAAGATGTTTCTAATTTTAATCTAAAGTAGTCCAGAGATTGTGTAGTATGTTTAGTTTTATAATTAATGATGATGTTTCTGTTTATCTGCTGGGTCCAGGGTGGGGGGAGGCTTTCTCCACCCACACAAAACAAACACATAACATGATCCTCCATCTTGGACTGGTTTGACAGAACCAGAACCACTTAACACAGTAAATACATGTCTTCCTACAAAAGCGTTGGGTCTTTTAAAGTCAGTTCTCATGTATAGCTGAACACACACACACACACACACACACACACACACACACACACACACACACACACACACACACACACACACACACACACACACACACACACACACACACACACACACACACACACACACACACGTGCACTTTCCCACAGTAGAAAGCTAAGTGCATGACCCAGAGAGGATATCCTCTCAATCTTTCCCCCTCCAGAGTTCCCAGTCCACTCATCTACCCCATTAGTCTCTCATTCCCAGTTAAACATGTAGCCATTTAAAGGTAAATAATCCAGTTTTATTCAGTAAATGCAGTAATTATTCCTGATAACAACGTGAGGGACGTAACAGAAAAATGATTTTGTCAGATGGATAAATAACGAATGAATAAAACAGAATATTGAAAGTTTAATCGTCAGATTTACCAGAACGAGAGTTTTGATATAAAATAATGATGAAAATCTTTTCTCCACTAAAACTAGTTTTCACTAGACTTACCTCACAGTTCTCCACTCTCTGACTCCAGGAGACTAAATAAGAGGTTTGACTTCAATATTTGTGTGAATGTTTTGGACACGTTCAACAGAATGAGCTCATGCGACCTACACCAGAACATCAAGAACCCTCACAAGTGTTGGCTTGACTCAGAGGGATGAGTCCGTGTCTAAATGAGGTGCAGTGTGCCTTAAGAAGATACATATGTTCAAAAAACCATTATTTTGGGTTTAGAAAGAATGAAAGAAACTATTTTTACAAAGCCCCTCAAGATAAAAATAAGAGGCCTTCACAAAAAAATAAAATCTGAAGTATAAAAAAAGTCAAAAAATGATAAAAAAAAATGTTTAAAATGAGAAAAAAATTTAAATATTGATAAAAAATGTAAGGAAAGGGAGAGGGGAAAATGAATAGGAGATGGGGAGCACTTTTACACGCCCTGGTGAGGTCTCAAGTTTTCCCAGATAACATAAAAATCAAAAAGAGCTTATTAATGATCTACAGCTGTGTTTGTATAGCCTTTCCACTGATCCATTTAAAACCTTCATCAGACACATCAATGGTTCCCAAAGCGAGGACTGGGACCCCAACAAGGGTCAGAAAACACAAAAACATGGGGTCTTCAGATGGTGGTTAACCCTTTAATGGACATGTCTTCATTTATGCAGCACTTTTTAAAAAGTTTTTTGTAATTTTATTACATTTATTTTGGGATTTATCCTGTTAAATAAGGAAGTCATTTTTTATATAGCACTCTTTACAGGATAAATACCACAAAGTGCTTCACTGCAACTGCATGGCGGAGCAGTGGTTAGCACTGTTGCCTCGCAGCAAGAAGGTCGCAGGTTCGAAACTCGGCTTCTGCGTGGAGTTGCGTGTTCTCCCCATGCGGGCGTGGGTTTCCTCCGGGTACTCCGGTTTCCCCCACAGATCACAACATGCCCTATAGGTTATAAATTGTAAGTCGCTTTGGATAAAAGCGTCTGCTAAATAAATAAACATAAACAATAAAAATACAACAAATGTGCATTAAATATGAGATAAGATAGATGTTATGAAAGCAAAATAAAGCAGATCACAATATAAAACCATGCTGCCACGTAACGCTGGAGGTGATGCAGCACCACCTCTCTCCAGATTATGAAGGAACCACATCTGGTTGCTTTAATAAAGGCGAGGAACACTCGTTTAGTCGATCTCTATAAAGAAAGCCTTTTAGGTCATACTCTAGGGGCAAACACAGGTGCACCGTTTCCAGGAACTAGAAGTGAGCCACATCACAACCTAGCTTCAGACGTCAGGATTTGGAGTCTCATTTCCTCTACCACTGATTTTGCAACACTGACGTTTTATTTCCACAAATAACACAAGGCTGGAGGAATTTTTCTAGTCCTAGAGTTTCACCGTCTATTTTATATCTAACTTCTATCAGAAGCTAATGCAGGAGATAGGTGTAGGAGACTATTTTCATGTTTAGCCTGCGTTAAAAACAACGACTGATTAAAATCAGAAATAAGATAAAAACAATTCTCATAACTAAAAAGTCAAAAATATAACAAAAAGAAAATACATGTTTTATATAATCTAATAAAGTATACGTTTATGCGTTTCATGTATTTCATAAGGCTTAAATATGACACTGATATTAGCTATACATGAAGTTTTTATGGTTTGATAGAAACATTTAGGATCTGTGTTTGTATTTAGTAAGTCAGAAGCTGAATAGAGGAAGGGACTTGTCAGAGAGCTGGTTGCTTCCCTCACGAGTCATAAAACGGACATAAGCTCCTCCCCCTCTGCGCTCTATGGTGTTTATGTTGAACAGCTGATGACACAGATAGCATAACCCCCTCCATCCACAGACACACAGCTGTTATTCTGTTGCCCATGAACACCTTCATCATGGTAAAGTCTTCCTCACCTACATTAGGGCGCAGCTCAGGTTCAAACTGAAGCTGAATGAAAGGGGTTAACACTGTTTTATAGTGATGGATGACTCCTGTTTAAATCTTCTGAATGATAAAGGAGATAATTCTGCAGGAATCACCTTTGACTGATGTAAAGGTTTATAAAACAGCACTGTTCGAAACTAAGAAGGACTTTTGCACAGACCTGTAGGGTTTGTTTTTAATCTTCACATCTGTGCAACGACATCCAACTCATGCTTGATCTTCACAGACTAGTTGGAACAATAGAGAGAGTAACACTGTGCATCCTCTCATTTAACACCCAAATAGAAAGCTGCCATTACAGTTTAATGTCTAATGTTGCCTTCTTATTAAATATCTGTTGTATCGACAGTCCAACTCTACTATGCTCAGATAATATAGATGAAAACAGAACACACAGTCAGTTTAAGGAACAAAAAATGTAAAAGTATAAATGTAAACATGGTAATAAGGCAAATGTAAACTATTAACTGAAATATAAATAATATAAAAGTAAACAGTCACATGAGGATAAACTAAGTAAATGCAAATGCTGTGGTGCACTGATTGTCCAGCAGAATCACCGTTAGACCTCCTAGAAGCTGTTCAACAGCCTGGTGGTGTGTGTTTTTATTGCCCTGTTTCGTTTAACAGACAGAAGAAGTTTGAGGAAATGGTTAGCAGGGTAGGCTGCGTCCTTTAGGGATGTTTGTGGTTTTTCGACAGCAGCGAGTGGTGAAGATGTCATCCAGGGCAGGCAGGTGTGTGTTTGTTTTCTCTGCAGAGCTGCTGCTGTACCACGCCAGATGCTGTTGGTCAAGACACTCTCTATGGAGCAGCGATAAAACCACACCAGCAGATTTTGTGGCCAAGCGTTTGTTTGGGAGTCCCAGCATGTCGGAAACGGATTTCGACGCCGGCGGTAAAACGTAAATTTACCCTCTTGCTATTTAAACTTCCCCTCACCCCCTTCCTAACCTTAACCCTCTTGCACATTCAAAACTGTTCCTAGTTGTAACGTCCCTCTCCAACACAGTTAACGGGAAGTTTAGAATGAGCAATGGGTTTAAGGTTAGGATGCGGGTGAGGGGAAGGTTAAATAGCAAGAGGTTAGAGGTTAAATGTTGGTGAAATGAGTGTTTTACTGCAGAAACAATCGCTTGGTCACCCAGTGTCGGTTTTCAATGCTTTGGGAGTGAAAATGTGTTGTTGTGGCAGGTTAATCTTCCTAAGAGCCTTCAGGAAGTAGAGTCGTTGTTGTGCCTTCTTCATCAGACATTTGGTGTTTTCATGTGAGGTCCTCTGATGTTTGTGCCCAGGAACCTGAACTGTGACACCCTCTCCACCTGCTCTCCATTTGTTGTGAGTGACTGGTGCTTCACCTTTCTCCTTCTCGGGTCAATGATGAGTTCTTTGGTTTTGTTGGTGTGTGTTTGTTCAATTTAATTTAGGCCGGTGGTGCCAGACAATCAAAAAAATCTCAGATCTTTCGTGTTTTGACATTTTGAGTGAGAGGGGAAGTAGCTGAAGAGTTTGATGTAACATGTACATGGTATGTAAACAGAGTAAAACCAGTACAGATCATTTCCATTACTATATCTTAATGCTAATATTGGCTGATAATAATATGGTAGAGTGATATCGGACGTTTCTAGTTTTAAGTCATCTTTTATGGTAACATATGAAATCTGCCAGGTTCAGGAGAGCTGGAACCAAGGATCCGGTTAACACATTAAAAATGAGCAACTCATTAAAGTTTGTTTGTTGCAGGATAAACAGGAAGGACTGGCGAGGTGGATTTGACTCAACTTGACTTAAATGATCTTAGCTTGACTGGACTAGGCTTGGTTTACTGAGCTTGACACGACTTCCAAACAGATGACTTGACTTGATTTGGTACAGGAACACGGCGTGACTTTGACTTGAATTTTGGCATGAGTCAGATGGACTGGATGAAGCAGGCTGTGTCTGGTCTCCAGGTTGGAGCTGCATGATGGTGGTGAGTTATTTTGAATCATGGAAGCACAGGTAAAGATACATGTACAAACACACATGGTTCAGTGACTGTGTGAAGATAAGCATGAAAGAAGTCCAGGAACTTAAATAAAACATTTTGTATCTCTGTTTTATATTTTTCTTTGCTATAAAGTAACAAACCACTTGAAGCTACATTTTGGATCGCCACAGTCTCCTTCTTCATCTTATATCAGATTCCCAAGTGGTTCCTCACCCTCTTCCCGCTGCCGTTGACATTTTTCTGCTTCCTGCTTTGATCCCGTCGTTCATGGCTCCGCCTTCTTTCTGTTTTTCTTTCCCTCCTCCTTCTTCCCTTCTCCTTTTCCCCAGTGATCCCTTTGCCCTGCTCAGCTGGACTCCCTCATCGCTGGCAAACTCACACAGAGCTGGATTTAGACACACACACACACGCGCGCGCGCACAAACACACACACACACACACACACACACACACACACACACAGCTGGAACAAACTGCTCAGTGGAAGAAATCCTTACAACATAACTGGAGCCTGATAAGCATCGTGGGCGTTCTTAAATCATATGTGTGTCCATCTCAGCAGGCTGGAGGCCTCTTTTGCAACTTTTGCATCATTTAGCTTCTCTTGCCAAGAGCAGATTTATCGTAACTGTAGGATTCTTTCCAAACAGATCTATATCTGACATGTTGACACTTTCTATTCATGAGGAAATGAAGTGTCAAACTGCTGATTGCCTCAGTTTCTGTTTGTGTTAATATCATCAGTACCCAGATGTCTGGGGTCGGATCTTTTCTGTTCGGCAAAAGTCCTTCAAACGGATTCAGTTTCAGCAGCATTTCTGATTATTAAACATAAACATCCTTTTAACAAATTAAAGCTATAAGATGTCACACACCTTTACAAACGGGATAAATGAACAGCTGGTAGTTTGGTACTCCCTCCTTAGCTCCGCCTACTTCACCTGGATAACTACAACATGCAAGCTAACTATCCATTAGCATCTTGTTCTGGGTCGTGGTGCACTCTGACTGATACCTGTTGGTCTCATTTAATCCTCTAAACTCAATAATCTCGGGGTCATTGATCATCTGCTCGTTCTAGCATTTGAAGTCAGTCTAACTGCCTTCATCGTGTTGCAGCAGGTTGTCAGGAGAAGGTGGAGGGTAGTTCACTGCAGCGCTCTCCCCTCCACTTTCTCTTTAGAGTGCATGTTTTGTTATATAGTAGCTCACTTTGGCACAAATAACATGTTTTTGTAGTGTGTGTGTCTGTGTGTACGTGTGTGTGTGTGTTTGTCTGTGTACGTGTGGTGTGTGTGTTTGTCTGTGTATGTGTGTGTGTGTTTGTCTGTGTACGTGTGTGTGTGTTTGTCTGTGTACGTGTGTGTGTGTGTGTGTTTGTCTGTGTACGTGTGTGTGTGTGTGTGGTGTGTGTGTTTGTCTGTGTACGTGTGTGTGTGTGTGTGTGTGTGTGTGTTTGTCTGTGTACGTGTGTGTGTGTGGTGTGTGTGTGTGTGTTTGAAGGGGTGATTGAGTTCAGTGATTTTTCTTTTCCCTTAAGTCTAAGTCTTGCTAAAGCTTGCTTTAGCTATTGGGATCCATCCCTCCATCCCTCCTTCCCTCCCTCCCTCCCTCCATCCCACCTTCCCCCATCCATCCATCCATCCATCCATCCCAGGAAGTAAATGAAATGTATCTATCAGAACTGAAGGATGCTGACTCCCTCTCTTATTTGAATGAATCGTTTAGCATTGTCCCGTCGGTTAGAGCTGATCATCTTGTTTCTTTGTCAGAGGGATCTCTCAGCTGTGTTCACACACATCCTGAGTGTGGAAACGTTTATTCACCATTGGTGGAGCCTGCAGGTTAGACGATGCAACAGTAGGAAAGTAAAACAAAAAGAACATAAATATGCATGAGTGACTCAGCACCTTTACACAAACCTTCAGCTCTGAGTCAAATCCTCATGCAGGTGGTTAACCTGGCTACTGTTGCAGAGCCCGAGTTAAAAGGGTTTTATGCCAGTGTGGTGAATATGATGCTGCCATTATTGATTGAGACATCAAGATAATTAAAACGCTGTCATATGTCACAAATGTGTTTATTTGTTTTCTTTTTATTTAACTTTTAACCATTAAATGTTGCAACAACCAAATAGTTTTATAGCTTTACACACAAACCACATCCCATAAATGCCTCCAAAAGCTCAGCAGTCCTCAAAGCTACACAGCTTACAGACTTAAAGTGAAGTCCAATATGTGCCCTTTAGTCTGCAGTATGGGTTTAAGCCAAGTTTCAGTTATTTTAGTACCAATCTCATTTAAAGCAACACTAAGGATTTAACACTGGTTTTAGTGGTTCTTGAGTCAGAAAGTAGAGCAGCTTCACATGGGACAGCCCTCCTGTGGCCAGGAGAGGCACTAAGGTGGAGCTGCGGTCGGTGAGGGGTTTACTGCGCAGGTAGCTGATGTCAGGGCTAGCAGTTACCCTAAAAGCACAAGAACAAGAAAAATAAGTTCGCTCTCCCGTTGACATCATGGCGAAGCCCGGAAGTTTAAAGTGAGGGTCAATGGGTGGAGATGTATTTCATCCACACTTCCTGTTAGAAAAACACTTCTGAAAGAGGCGTCACCTGGCAGACCGAGAGAACGGCACTGAGGCAGTGATAGACCACACCCCCCTCAACCCCCCCCCAAATTTCAGGATTTTAACAGCTGTATCCTCAGAGGTGCAGTCATTGGTGTACAATGAAAAGAGCAGTGGAGAAAGGATGCACCCCTGTGGTGCACCAGTGCTGATCAACCTTGTGCCAGATGTAACGTTGTTCAACCGCACATGCTGGCTCCTATTTGTCAGGAAGCTGGAAATCCACTGACACATAGCAGGGGAAACAGTGAGCTGAGAGAGCTTTGTGGTGAGGGTTTCTAGTATAACGGTGTTAAAAGCAGAGCTAAAATCCACAAACAATATCCTTGCATAGGTCCTTGGTTGATCAAGATGTTCCAGGATGAAGTGCAGCCCCATGTCAACTGCATCATCCACTGACCTGTTTGCCCTATATGCAAACTGCAGGGGATCCAGCTGGTGACCTGTGGTGCTTTTAAGATGGGACAGCACCAAGCGCTCAAAGGACCTCATGACTACTGATGTCAAAGCCACGGGTCTGTAGTCATTCAATTCGGTAGGGGAGGATTTCTTAGGTACTGGGATGATAGTGGAGCTTTTGAAGCATGATGGAACCTCACACAGCTCCAGTGATCTGTTGAATATTGTTGTGAAGACAGGTGCTAGTTGGACAGCACGGGTCCTGAGGCAGGAAGGAGTTACTCCATCTGGGCCTGGTGCCTTCCGTACGTTCTGCCTCCTAAAGATGTTGCAGACATCCTCTTCCTTCACAAGGAACGTAGCTTGTATTGCTAGGTGTATTGCTGGGAGAGGCATACGAAATCCCCGCTGGCGGAGTCTCACCAGCGCCCCTGCTCGTTTACCCCTCCTGCGTTTCCTTCTCCAACAAACAGTAGCAGTTCCTCCGATCAAAACTTCCAATAAACTTCCCGGGTCCTCAGATTTTTGAAAATCCGTCTCTGTGATTTGTTGCTTGATACACAGTAGTTCTTCTCTACTGAAAGTAATCCGTTTTGCGTCACTGATTTCCAAGAAAATAGACAAAAACAACACAAACAAAAGAGAGCAATGTACCGAGGCTGCCATCTGCGGCGCCATCATCACACATGATCACATGCCTGTTGACTTACATTAAAACTTGACATTTGCCCCCAAAGTAGCTGCCGGCTCCTGATCCGCCATCTTTCTGAAAATACTGCGCTGTATTTGGGGAAATGTTTAACCAATGGCAGACAAACAGAGGACAGTCACCTCAGTAGCACATTGAAACATACCTTGGTGGTTCCTGATGACATATCTCCTAGGTAACCGGGGCGGGACCAAGGCATCAAGCGAGGTTCCAATCCTGAGTATTCTGACTAACAGAAAGAGAAGATGGGTTTGATTTTATTACATGTGAAGAATGACTCAAACTTTTCACCAGTAGGACTCTTTTTAAAAAATCAATATTCAAGCATGTCTGCAGTATTATTAAAATGACATCATAGCCCAGCTGTAAACGTCACATCTATTTTAAACCTCTCAACTGAGCTTCTGTTTTCCGCTGGCGGCTCTTCTGCCTTGTATTTCTGGTGTCGCTTCCTGCTGCTGACCAAAAATGAGGGATTCAAAGGCGTTTGGTTCTAAAAGCACAGTTCCCTGCAGCTCCACATTCCTGTTTAAACCCAGAGACACACACACACACACACACACACACACACACACACACACACACACACACACACACACACACACACACACACACACACACACACACACACACACACACACACACACACACACACACACACACACACACACCAAAACAATGCAGCGTACATGCTCACTTTCCTTTGTGGTTTCTGTTTAATCATAATGGAGATTTCTACGCTGATCTGACGTCATAATGGAGGCCTGCAACAGAGCTGCTTCCCAGCAGGACTTGATGTCATCAGCAGAAAACTTAAAAAGTGTTTTTATCTACATCAGAGTAAAGAATGAAAACAGACTTTGATTTACTAGCATGCAACAAAATGGACCATTAACTGTCATTGTTCACCCTCCAGGAGACTTAATGGCCTGGCTTCAGAGTGGATCAGAACCAGCCGCTAACTCCGATGTCGGACTTTGGATCAGCTGCTCCAGTGTCCAGGAGGACGTTCTCCAGCTCTATGTCTCCGTGGAAGATATTGTTCTGCAGATGTAAAGCTGCTTCCAAAAGTTGTCAGAGGATGATCTAAAAGACAAAGAAGCAAGGTCAGAGTTTCTAATTTGGCCTCATCTTTCCTGACTGCTTCATGCTTGATGCAGTGGAGCAAGTCCACTGCTGGAATTGGTCTTTCTAGAACCAGGTTGAGTTCCTGGTCCAGGTGGTACCAGTCCAGCAGGGACACTGGTGCGAGCGGAACCTCTTGCTGCAGGGGTTACTAGTCGTGATTGAGTGTTCTCTTTCCAAACCCTCAGCTGCTCTCTGCAAACATGGAGAAGAATGAAAAGTTGGTTGGAACTTTTGCACATGTAACACAAGTATCTGATGACATAAAGCAAAATGAAATGACACGAGCATGAAATGACTGTATGTGCCATATCTTTTGGTCATGCTCTTAACCTGAGGAGTCTGGGACAACACCACTTTGCAGCTCGGCTGAAAAGCTCAAACTGTCACTTCATTTCCTGCCAGAATTACTGCCCATATACGAAAGGCTCATTAGGCATCTGTTGCCTGGCAACTGCAGCTGTTATAAAGGAAAATGGTCTTCGTACGATGTTTGGAGTCATGTTCAGTGTAACTGTGATCTAACAGCCCTGAAGAGCTGGTGATGTTTATCTTTTAGCATCTTTTATATTGTTTTGAGCAACAAAAGCCTTTGGAGCTGCTCAGCTGTTAAAATCACTTGTATTCTACAAAAGCTGGACAGTATGTAACATTTTATTTATAGCACACAGGAAGCAGCTGTTACTAAAGAGATAAAAAACATACCTGAACTTCAATAAATCAAGATCTTATTGCAACAAGAAAAGATGTACTCAGTTTGGCCTGATGTTCCTTCTCATGCACCACTTTTAAAATGCCTAATGTGTGTGTGTGTGTGTGTGTATCTGTGTCATGATAACCTGCAATCAAAATGCCAGTGAGAGTCTGTCAGTGTTTCATTTAGCATCCTTATAAAGGTCATAAAACGCTGCAAACACAGTCTGGAATGAACGCAATGTGATAAACACACAGAATGGGTTGTGTTGACCTTTCAGATCTACACTCACACACACACACACACACACACACACACACACACACACACACACACACACGCACACACACACACACACACACACACACACACACACACACACACACACACACGCACACACACACACACGCACACACACACACACACACACACACACACACAGACACACACACACACACACACACACACACACACACACACACACACACACACACACACACACACACACACACGCACATGTGCACACACACACGCATACACACAATTCCACACTCATACACACACACACATGCACGCACGCACACACACGCACACACAAGCACGCGTATACACACACACATACACACACACACACAAGCACACACACTCACACGCATGCACGCGCATACACACAATCACACACACACACACACACACACACACACACACACACACACACACACACACACACACACACACACACACACACACACACACTCGCGTGCGCACACACACACACACACACACACACACGCACGCATGCACGCACGCGCGCGCACACACACACACACACACACACACACACACACACACACACACACACACACACACACACACACACAGAGGTGCTTTTTTAGACATCTGTTGAGTCTTTCCATTGAACCATCACCATCGGGGGGCGTCGCCCAGGGGTCCTGCTGTTCCATGGAGCATTTGTTTTTGCTCCAGCTTCAGGCATAAATCTCCTGGCTTTTTTTAATGTAAGTAGTGAAAAGTATTTTTAGAAAACAGGCTAAAATTAAGCTTAAATTAACAAAACTTGACATCTTTAGCATACATTTTTATCATCTTTGCCTGGATTTAAGGTTGAATTTGGAACACAATCACCAAAGTGACATCTAGTGTGTGGAGGTAGTAGATGGAACAACAGAACTTCACCCAAACTCACTCTAGTTTTAGATCTTTTATGGTCGCTCCTCTTCTGAGAAGGATAATGGCCTCCTCTGACCTCACAAGCAGCTGCTTGACTTGGCGAGAACGCCATTTTCCACAGTTCCAGCCTCACTGTGCGGAGCAGATGTTTGTCAACCTGCAATGATGCCCTCTACTGGCTGGTAGATGTAAACATAAACCCAGTGTCGTGCCTATCAAAGTAATTGATTTGATAATCTTTTTTATTAAAATGTAGCGTTTAAAGGAAAAACTGCACCTTCGTTCTGCACACCTGTTATTTTTTTATTAAATTGTTCAAATTGAACCTTCAGTGTCTGCATCTGAAGCAAAACCATACCTGATTTCACTTTTGATGTTCATGGTTTCCTCTTTGTCATGACCCAGTTGAATTCTATACCTGAGAGTCGTTTTCTCTCAGCTCTCCTTGTCCTTCAGTTCCTCCCCAGTAACATTTTCTGTCCGGCCTTCACAGACTCTCTCCCTTAGGGAATCCCGCACGGATGTGTGTTAGAGGTTATCCTTAAATTAGTCCATCTTACATCGGATGTTGCTCTATCATGCAGGATTAACGTGATCATCGTCAGGAGGACACAAACACTAATGGTCAGTTGGGTTAGGGGCTGTCAGATTGGTTAAATGGTTAAGCTTTACAAAAGCATCCAGCCCTTGAAATCCAAGTTGTCAGTATACTCATTCATTTGTGACATTTCTACGTTATTGCCACAGGTTTATTTACCTGTAGCCCCACCCACCTGCACACCACAAAGCTTCTCCTGCTGTCATCTGAGAGTCCTGGACCTACTTCCTGTCTAAAGCTGGAACAGAGACACTTCATTAACAAATTTTAAACATTAATCCTTGAATCGACACACTAAGCTCTAAGTTTAACAGAAGGGAATTTAAAATAGAGTTTATATGCCAAGCCTAATTTCTGTTTGTTTTGAACTCCTCTGTTTCCTTTCAAATGTTATTTTATTACTATCTAGCATCAAATGTAACGTTTATAAGTTTACAGCAATCAGGCTGATTGCGTCGACAGTCGGTGGAAGCCACCCTGCTGCGATAACTGCTGAAAATGGTGGTTTGATAGATGAACGTAATTTCATTAGTCTCCTTCGCCTATGATGTTGATGCCTAATGAGAATATAAAGTGTGATTGAAGTTGTCGTTACATTTATTTCAGGAGATTAGAGTCAGGATGCTGACACATCCTGGGCGGAGCAGCTGGAGAAGAGGGTAGCGGCCATCGTTGTGAGTCCAGAAGTTGTTGTTTTCACACCATTTGAAACGAAGCTGTATTTCTACAGCGGGTAATAATTTCATCCATTATCCTAGAAACCATGCCGGAGGTCGAACGGGCTCTGAACAGTCACACCTGTTGTCTGAGGAAGCAGAGCCAGCCTTCCTGAATGCTGCCAATTGCCACATCCTGGCTCCGCCCCAGAGTTCCAGCAGCTGCAGAGCTCCACCGCTGAAGCTCCATGGGGTGGAGAATGTGACAGCCAGGCTGGGCTAATTGGATGTTGAATACAGCTTAATGTCTGAGTTGGCTCCTATAGGAGAGTGCTGTTGGTTTGGATAATTAGGGTTTTTATGTGGAGTTAAAACAGGAAATGGGTCGGTGGGGGGTGGGGGTGGGGGGGGGGGGTCTCAGTGTGTCATGAATCACATTAGATGATTGCACATGTAGAGTCCGTAACTCAGTTTGTGTTATGGAGATGATCTGATGTTCCATGGACCACTAAAGCTTCTGTCCTGGTCTGCTTCCTGATCCACCCTCCTCTGAACCCCTCGTATTACTCCTGCAGGTGTTGGGTCAGCAGGTGGATGGGCTCATGTAAACCCGGCTATCAGCTGGGTTAGGGTCAGGGCACAAACACCTGGCCGGACCTCAGTAACCCTCTGGGAAAGAAACGGAGAAGAGCCGCTGCTCCTACAGATCCAGCCAGCTGAGATGTTTCATGTCCTGCAAGCAGGAGACCCTGGTTGATCCGGAACACGCTAATAGCTCCAGGCGGGGTGGGGAAAACTTCTGGATCCCACTGCAGGAGCTGGTGGAGGTTGCTGGGCCTGCCACCCCTGTGACCTAGATAACCAGATTAAAACAAGATGGATGGAAATTGATTTGAGTCCAAACATCAAGCAGCTGAAGTCACTAAAAGCTTTTGGTAACCATGGTGACCAGTCAGCATCCAAATAGAGCCTGGTTTGAGTGACACACAGGTCATGTGATGATGGGTCTGTTTGAGCTTAGAAGGTTTTTATTTTTATCCAAGAAGGAGCTTAATGATCTCAGAGGAGAAAACCAGGATCTGATGAGAGTCAGTAGGTCGTGTTTTCAATGCTCTCCGTAATGAACTTCTCCCCTTTTTCCTCCCCTGCAGGTTTCCTTCCCTCTCCCGCTGCCTGGACCTGTTTCTGTTGTCTGTTCGAGGAGATTCCGCCTCTGTTGCTCAGATACGTTCAGATGACACCTTGCAGGTCAAAGCCACAGCTGAATGAGTGGATTACATTTAAACGTTTGGTTTTATCCTCTGAATTTGATCTATTTCCCCATGGAAGCTCGTTCCCGCAACAAGACCATTTTAAAATCAGAGTGGCAGAAATGGGCTTCTACAATTTCTTCCTCCATTCCAGCTATAAGTCTGGTCAGGTTCCATTTAAGGTTTTCAGCAAATATGTATCTTTCCCATCATCTGAAATACTATACAGACTCATGCCAGGTATCATTCACTGGTTTTCCAAAGTAATTAGTTTGCCTACCACATATTTATTCATTTGTTTATTTTGAGCGCTCATCCAGATGAGATGTCTCCCCCCCCCCATCACCCATTCCTAAATCTGCTGCTGAGATCATTCCACACTCGATCCCACTGAGCTGTGTTTGGCGCTAAAGTGGTTGATGATTATTCCACATATGTTAAATGTCTTTAACTATTCAGTTATTTCCCCATTTCTTAATCTTCCTAAACTAAAACAGTCTCTTACTTATGATCATCCCAAGGATTCCTGCTATCTTTGCTCCGACTGGGATTTCTTTCTTTGCATACTAATTTACTATCATTTGTTACTCGTTGTAAGAACAAATGTATTTACAACTTTCTTCAAATCAATGCTTTATTTACATTTTCTTTATTCTTCAAATAAATAATTCTCTCCTGGTTGTTTTTGTTTTATTATCAAGCAGAAGTTTGGACCCAAGCTTTGGTCGGTTTGATCCCTTCCTCCAAATGACAGAAACTGGATCTAAGATTAAAATCCTTTCCTTTAAATCTTAATAACAGTTCTTTTATTTCTCATCTGAATATAACTAAAAACTAAAAAACATGTCTGCTTCTGAGTTTAAGATACTTTATTTATTTTGATTGTAACGTGATGAAGGTGCTATTCCACCGAAGGTTATTTACCCTCTCTCCCCAGATGCCTCTGACACAGAACTAATCTGCATGAGATTGCCTCAAGGTCATGCATTTGCTTCTAAACTGCTTTCTTTCCAGCTCAAGAGAAGAATGAAGACAAAGGACTCTTTCCTTTTAATAAATCAAAGAACTCTATTTTTAATAAAGCTAATCAAACAAAATGTTAGTCAATGATATAATGTTGACCGATATGTGAAATAACAATGTTATGATTAGTAAGCTTTAATAAGTAATATGACTTTAATCTAGTGCAATAGACATGCTTACTACATGTAATGTAAATGCATGACACATTGCTGTTACTGATCCAATCAGAACCTTTCTTTCTGAAGCGTGGCATAGTCTCTGTGGTGTTTAGAAATCTGCCAACTTTGATTCGACCAGAAATCAAAACATCCAGATTAATAAAACCAGTCCCCACGCCATCTTAGTTCAGTTCTCTGAGTTCTCTTCAGTTCACCGCAGTTCACCGCATTCTAAGAGAAGTATCAGACCGGCCATCCGGACTTCCTTTTTAAGCAAAGAACCAACAAGCTGGATAAAATCTGTTGCATTTTACCAACCAAGCAACAGTTCCTTTCAGAATAAAAGCTGAACTCACTGACCCAAGGAGGGGTCCATCTGACGCTGTCAACCAACTGTCGCTTTTTACCTGTAGACAATCCAAAGACTAGTCTGTCGTACTGCTGACGCTGTTTCACCAACTCCTGTACCGAAAGGGGGGTCAGAGGACCTGGCAGTCTGGATCTGTACGGAGGTCTCATCAAGGGTATGTGTGGAGCGACAAAATGGCGTCTCATGTGTTTATGAAACTCTGATCAAACTCTGATCATAGCTGGAAGCAAAACATCACAACATCATTCAGACTTGCTTCTCCGGTTACGAGAGTTCTGATAATAACTTCACTCACACACACACCATTCATCTCACGTCTCATTACACCAGATCCATCCATCATTTAGAGTTAGTCTTGTTTAAAGTTGTTTAAATTGTTTAGAAATAAATCTTCTTAAACGTTTTAAAGGACTCTCTCTCTTCTCTTGTCTCTCAGTTAATACAAAGTGTTACATAATCCCTGCAATAAAAAGTCCCAATCTTCTGGTTAAATAACCCAACGGTCCGTAAGATTGATTTCATATTCACTATGGAATCTGATGTCTCACTGGTCCTTAGTTAGATGTAAATTAACTTCTTTTACATGATCTCTTTTCTAGGTAATCTCACCTCCGTCCTCTCCTCTTGCTTTAGGTCATCTACTTCTGTTGTTCTTTGGTTTATGGAAATGCTTCTTTTTTCTGCCACGTTGCTTTAACTCCTCGTTTCATCGCAGCAAACCTGTTCTGCTTTCCTGTCTTCTACTGTTCTTAAAATAAACAGTCAAGCATAAACTTTCAATTGACAGAACATCTATTTCCAGCTCTTGTGGCTTTTGAATGTTACTCAATTATCTGAGAAAATCCTCAATAAGTTTCATAAACACAGAAAAGCATGAATTTTTATTCCTACATGAAGCAGAAACTGGAAGAGCCATCATTTTGTTTTAATCTCCTGCAGGATCTAAGGGATTCAGTTTATGATGCCAACAAGACAATTAATGATCTCCCCTGAATCTTTCATCACTTTAATCTAAAATGTGCATAAACAATGAGGCGTGATGTGCAGCCTGCTGAGTTTAAACGCTCCTGTTTGATTTGTAAATCCTCAGTAATTGCGCTAAAGCTCTGCACACATTTCTGCATCACCTCCTTTGTGTTGTTGTTGGGATTAGGAAACAGGAGTGGAAACATGAAGCAGACAGCAAAGCTTCTGGCTGCAGTAAGTGATGAGCTCTGCAACGTGACGCAGATTCTGAGGTCCGAGAGTCCAAGAGCTGACATGTTGGTGACACACGTCAGTCCTTCACCCTCATTTTAATGTTCCCTCTAAACACTCATATGCTGCCTCGTTTCCCGTTCCTGTGCAGCTTTAAAGTAATGTTTCCTCTCAGTTTGTTCATGAATGTTCTAATTAAGTCCAACAATTTGGTTTAAAAACCCTAAAAGTTCATAATAAGATGAGAAACAGCATCTTTTAACGGTGAGTCTGGATGTTTTACTCTCACGGATCAATAGAATGAAAACATCCAGATGTCTTTTAGATTTAACATCCTTTAAAAGTTATTTTGTTTTGATGATTTAACTTTTCTTTTGCATAATAAATCTCCTACGTCATTACCAGCGTTTCTCCTCCAGAAGCTTTAATCTGGTTTTAAAGTCTAAAATCGCATCTAACCACAACTTTCTCTCTGTTTTTTATTTTATTTTATTTTTTTCTTGTTTGGGTTTTATTATTGTTTTATTGTATTTTATTACGTGTTTTCTGTCAAGTGACCTTGGGTGTTCTGAAAGGCGCTTTTAAATAAAATGTATTATTATTATTATTATTATAAAACTTGATCATTGTGAGTTATTTCAGTGTAAACTGAGCGAAGGCTAAACGTCACAGAAAGTTTTAGTTGAAGCCGTACTTTGCAACTCTTTCACATTTTTAAATTATTTTCTTGAGCCAGTGCTAAAATGACCCTTTTCAGGGAAATGTCACTCAGACCCCCACCGCCCTCTGTGGTCAGAATACCACATCTGCAATTTCAGAGTGCTGGTCTGGTCTGTTGGACTTGAGCTGCAGTCTGCTTCCAGCATGTTTTGATCATGAACACAACAGATTTGTTGAAATTAGTGATGAATCACTCCTGTACACACTAACGAAGGCTGAGGAGACATTTCAGATGTCAGATTAAGGTGTTAAAAAGACGAACGCACAACGAGGAGGAAGGTTTCACTTTTGGTTCTACCAAATGGACACTAGGGGTGCTAAAAGCAAGCCAAAACTGCCTAGTTAATCCAGAAAGTTCAAACATTCCTTTAAAAAGAACCTGTTTCTCCAGTTCAATTTACTCAAATTGAGTGACACAGTAACAGTTACTGTAAAATAATCTCACATAAGCTCAGTTTACACAAATCCACTGTTAAAGTGCACTACAGATGGCTGAACTCAGAGCTTCAAGTTAAAACACGAAATAATCATAAATAAAACGGGTTTTATTTATGATTATTTCATGTTGTAACTTGAAGCTCTGCCATCTAAATGTTTGCAAACTAAGGTTATGTAAATATATTTTCCCAGAATGCTCTCTGCTCGTATTGTGTTGAAGCAAAGAAAATAAGCATGCTTGCAATATTACTGCTTTTCACTTCAGGAAATGCAAAATCATATGTTTTGGATGAAACAAGCCTATAATTGCTCTGCTTCCAGCCTCTGTGAAGAATCCACAAACACAATAAAAACTCCAGCAGCCTCGCTCAGCCCCCCTTTTCAGACTTTTTACAGTTCTGGAGGATGTTTGGATTTTTCTTCTGTTCAGGGCCAAAGGTCCAGTGGAGATATGTTGTGTATACACACAGATAATGTTGTTTGGTTTGACCATCAGCCTGCATCCTGTCTGGCCATGACTCAGCCAAAGGAAGACAATGGACCCCCATCGTCTGTCCCCAGGGGTCCCAGAGTGTCCGCCTCTTGGACAAGAGCTCCATGAAGTGTCTCACCTTCATAATTTAAATGTTATTAATAATATATGATGTTTTCATAATAGAATTTTGACTGAACTTTTCATAGATTAACTGTGTGTATCTAAAACAATATTTATTTACAATAAAGTTTGAACTAAACATCTAAAATGAATAAAAACAAAAATAAAACTTTCCCACAAAAGATGATATCAAATAATGATGTAAAATATACACTTTCTGAGGCTCTGCCGGAGAAATTTAAATGAGGAGCTAGATTATTCCACAGATTAGAAGCTAGAACTACCTTGTTGTTATGGATGAAATGTGAGGAAGCATCAGGATTATGGTTAAACCATAAGAACATAAACACTAATGAAATCTTAGTCAATTGTTTATTTGTGTTTTATGTGCTTTTCTTTTTTTTGTGTGGATATTTTATAAGATGAGTGGCACCACCTGTAGATGATTCAGACAGGACTGATCTAAACCCGTACACAAGGAATTGCAACATAATGTTTCCATATGAACTGACTTTAATTTAAAGCTGAAGGACTTTACAGATCATCTATACACTGAGCTTGCTCTTACAAGCCAACAGATGCTCCAAAGACAATTGTTTTTCATCTTATAGGCAAATAGATAAGAAAATCATCTGCAACGTATGACAATGGATGAGACCTTTGAAGGACTCTACCACTCAAGCCTACTCAGCGCATCCTGACTTTACATGATTTGAGTGATTTTTGATTAAAAACTAAGAAAGTACTTTAGTGGCTGGGACCGTCCTAGACGAGTGGTCCCCAGAGGTCAACAAGTAACCCAAGTAGGGCTGGGCGATATGGCAAAAATAGAATATCACGATTTTTCCAATATTTTATCACGATTTCGATTTTATCACGATTTTTTTATCCATGAATAGCATAACTTCAATTGCGTATTAAAGAAGAGAAACATTGAATAAATAAACATTTATTCATATTAGGGATAATCAGCACAGTGCTAACACACTTATATTTTAAACTCACACCAGAGATGATAAGCCCTGAGAGAAACAATTACAAAAATCAGTTTTTCTCGTTTTTCAAGTAACTTAACATAAATTAAAATCGTAAACATATTTAAAGTGCACATGTCAATTGCAAACGTATTGTGCAAACATGTCAATTGCAAACGTATTGTGCAAACATTAACTTGTTCAAAATACTATGTAGCTCCCAGTTGCTCATGTAGTGGATAGTTAAGCTCAAATACGGCTCTGATGTGCGGCTGGACCAGAGATCGCTTGTGGTAGCAAATAACTGCGCATTCTGAATATTTTCTGCAACAAGTCTCTAAATAAAGTAAAATTTTCCAGTGCAGATTGGAGACAACCCATAGAAGCACTGATTTGATCTCATTTCAGAGAAAAATAGAACAGATTAGATGCACCTAATAAATAAAATTACTAACAAACTCAGGAATCTTTCTTTGCTTCACTGTTCTGGTGCTGAAAATATCACTAATGCGGATCAAAGGAGATACACAGATTAATGCACCTCTTATTATTTGGAAACTACATTTACTGCAGCTGGCAGAGGCAGAGATTGTTTCTATTGATCACGGAGTTTACAGAATCATTTTAAATGTTAATAGGGGAAGACTACAGGAGGGAGCGGTAAAATACAGCAAAAACAAGAAACTACGAGTCTGATGAAACCCGCTGGTTTTCCATCAGGCAGTCACGGGGCAGCTCCATCGACCCAGTGACCGAGCTCAGTCGGTACCGACACCGGCTCGGCAGAGGGTGGACGAGCCGAGGCGACGTCGTGCTCTGTTTAAGAAGCGGTATTATTTTGCTGCTTCAGAAGAAGAGTCCAACGTGTTTTTACGCTTTCTCCGAGACATGTCACGTCGCTAAGTTGTTAGCGCCACGCGCTAAGGAAACCCTGCGTTCCTCTTCGGAACGAAAACCTCGTTGTCGCTCAGCCGCGGCGAAGCCATGTCTGTTCACACACACGTGAAAACAAGCGGGACACTAATATATTACTATGACTCACTCTGATTGGTTAAGGGTCAAACAAAGGCGTGTCATTCGCCTGAGGTAAGTTCCCTTTTCATTCAGAGGCAGAAATTCAACAGCAGAGCTGTGAATCGTGATAAAACGGTCTCTCAAAAATGACAGACCGTCAGATGTGTAGATCGTAAAACGGTCTAAAATCGTCATATCGCCCAGCCCTAAACCCAAGGCATCTGTATGCAACACAAAGCAACAATGTAGTACATGGGAGAGATGTTCTGCTCAGTTTGTGACTTTTTGTCAGACACAGAAATGAAGAAACTTAAATGGCTGAAGACAGTGAGACAAAAGATAGTAAAGAATTGCAGGAGACTCCACTACATAGCTAATCAGTGATCAATAATCACCTGATGTAACATTTTGAGCCTGGCATGGCACGCCTACAACCACAGCAAAATTGGTTTAGCAAACTCATACCTGCTCCTAGTGGCAGGTACACCTTAAAACCACGCAGAGTTGTGTCAAGCTGCGCTGAGGTGCCGGATAGTGTCTGAGGGTCATAAGAAGGTTGCTACGATGGCCAAAAATGTTCAATGAAATATAAAAGTTGCAATACTACAAATCCTCCATCCATCCATCCGTCCATCCGTCCGTCCGTCCGTCTGTCCCTCCATCCATCCATCCATCCATCCATCCATCCATCCATCCATCCATCCATCCATTTTCTTCCGCTTATCCGAAGTCAGGTCACTAGGACAGCAACCTAAGTCGAGAGGCTCAGACTTCCCTCTCCCCAGCCACTTGGGTGAGCTCTTCCGGGGGAATCTCTAGGTGTTCCCTGGCCAGGTGAGAGACATAGTCTCTCCAGCGTGTCCTGGGTCTTCCTTTAGGCCTCCTCCCAGTTGGACATGCCTGGAAAACCTCACCGGGGGGCATCCAGGAGGCAACCTGACCAAGCCACCTCAACTGGCTCCTGTCAATGTGGAGGAGCAGCGGATCTACTTCGAGCCTCTCCCGGATGATCAAGCTTCTCACCCTATCTCTAAGGGAGAGCTCTGCTAATCTGCGGAGAAAACTCATTTAGGCCACTTGTATCCACAATCTCGTTCTTTCGATCACTACCCAAAGCTCGTAACCATAGGTGAGGGTAGGAACATAGATCGACCGAAAAATCGAGAGCTTCACCTTCTGACTCAGATCTCTCTTCATGATGACAGACCGGTACAACACCTGCATCACTGCAGACGCGGCACCAATCCGCCTATCGATCTCACGCTCCATCTTTCCCTCACTCGTGAACAAAACCCCGGGATACTTAAACTCCTCCACTTGAGGCAGGACCTTGTCCCTGACCCGGAGAAGGCTTTCTACTGTTTTCCGAATCAATGAAAGTGTAATTAAGATATTAGCATAACTTCAGTTTCAGCATGAGTTCCGGCTAACTTTCATTTTATCATCAGTTTTGTTGTAGGTTTTGCATTTGTGTTGTGACTTGCTGTATTTTGTTGAACCTTCTGAGCCACTGTAGGGGTTTCATTCATAGAAAGTATACAACTAGAGACCAGATTTTCTACAACTGGACTCTAAAGTTCAAATGAGAACAGAGCTGGGCCCAGAATGGAACCTTGAGGAACTCCACTTGTAGGAGCTGCTACTAAAGAACATTGATCTGTGAACTGAGAAAGCCTTGCCTGTGAAAAGGAATTTAAAAAAAACTGTAGAAACTTCCTAAAGGAACCACAAGCTGACAAAAGGACTATTGAGGAAGTGAAAAATGTAGATTTTAAAATACCATCTAAAGAAAGTTTCCAGGGGACACGTTTACTCTCTTTGGCCCCTTGAGCCTCTTAACGAAAGCCGTTCACAAACAGATATAAACACAAAGTGGGTGGAAACAGTGAAACACTGAGCAAGCTTTGGTTTTTCTGGATGTTTCTGAAGGTTTATCCTTGTTGCTCATTTTTTCCAACATGTCATAAAGCAGCAGTGTATTACACCCACGGGGCGACATCAGTGAAATGACACGGTTCTGTGGGAATCAGTATTGTTTGTTCCAAATGAAGATCTGCCTAAACCCTCATGACAGAAAAATTCAGTAAATGTTTTATTTTTGCAAAAACATATTTAAAAACACAAGATTTGTTGTATGAATTAAATGACATAAAAGTACACACTAACCCGTAACATCACTTAAATTAACACGTGCAGTAGTCTCTAATAGGAGTGAATACCATGTAAGATGTACTTTGGGGAAAAAAGCTCTGGTGCACCTGTTTGAGTATACAAAGTCACCAGGAGGAGAAAGAAGACGGCAGGATTTAAAGTATTATTTCCTGATATTTGGACATCTTGGCTAACAGCAACGTGGCTCTACAGCCTCTTCTATAAGACACACCATGCCGGCAATGTCATGTTCTGCGTTCCCCTCATGTGTCCCCTTGTGCCCTGTGTGTCCTTATGCTTCCCCAGCCCACTCCAGACTTCCCTCATGTTTCCTCCTATTCACTCCCCTGTAGTTCCTATTGGTGTGCTTTAGTCTCCTTTTGTGTTCCTTCCACACTTTATTAGTCTTCCTCACTCCTCTAGTCATTAGTTGTTTATATTTGCCTTTAGTCTTTAGGTTTAGTTATTTAGTGTTTTATAGGTTACGGTTTATCTCCCCCTCTGCTTAGTTCTTTCCCATTTAGTTTATTGATGGCTCCTGTCTCCCCTCAAGACCTCACTCCTCACACCTATCACCTGTTCCTCTGATTGCTTCCCTCTGTGTTTAAAGACTCTGTCTTGTCCGTCAGTGTTTGTCGGTCCATTGTAAAGCCCTGGCAAAAAGATTAGAGAAGGTAACCACTTCATAATACACCCTGACCAAACTGGTTTCATTAAGGGTAGACAGTCATCCACAAACTCGCGTAGATTACTTAATTTGATAGAGTTCTCTTACAATAGAAACATAGAAACTAGTATATTATCTCTAGATGCAGAAAAGGCTGTTGATAGAGTTAACTGGAAGTTCTTATTTGCAACTTTACATAAATTTGGTTTTGGGAACTTCTTCATAAACTGGCTACAAACATTATACAGTTCACCAACAGCACTTGTCAGGACAAATGACCAAATGTCAGCTAGCTTCTGTCTTCAGAGGAGGACCAGGCAGGGATGCCCACTCTCCCCCTCACTGTTTGCTATTTTTATCGAACCACTAGCGGCAGCAATTAGGCAAACAACAGATATTAAAGGGATAAGAAAATAGAACATAAGATCAGTCTTTATGCAGATGATGTTTTACTCTTCTTCTCAATCTCCATTCTCAATCCTCTCTTTCCCATTCAATAGAACTGATAAACTCTTTTTCAAGAGTTTCAGATTACTCTTTAAACTGGTTAAAATCCACAGTTCTACCATTTAATTTCTCTTTTGTCAATTTGCTTCATACACAATTGGAGTCATTGAATATCACATACCTGGGAATTAATGTCTCTCCCAAGCTGGCAGATCTAACCAAACTAAACTACATCCCACTTTTAAAGAAAGTGGAAGATGATCTTGCAAGATGGAAATCCTCACTGATATCACTCATGGGGAGGGTTGCTACAATTAAAATGATGGTCTTACCCAGAATAAATTACTTATTCTCGATGATCCCAAACAAACCACCAGCTGACTGGTTTAAATCTCTGGACTCCTCAATTACTGAATTCCTTTGGCAGGATAAACCTCCACGAATTAGCTTAAAAACGCTTCAGAAGACCAAAGACAGAGGAGGACTGGATTTACCCAACTTTTATTATTATTTCTTCGCCAACAGGCTGCAATATATACCGAGATGGTTGCAAGATAACCCACTAGATGAGTCCTGGTTAGATATAGAACAGACACTTTGCAATACGATAGAGCTTTCAGACTTACCATTTATTAGCTCAAGCATAAGAAAGCATGAAAGCTTTAAAAGTATTAGTATCAGCACCTCTCTGACAGCATGGTGGGAGTATCTAAAAATGACAGAGTCTTCACTAGTACCATGTAGACGCACACCTATCTGGAATAATCCTGACATTTTGCAAAATAACCAAATGATGAACCTTCCGGACTGGAAAAATAAAGTAATCCTTTACCTGGAACACATTTATGAAGGATTGGACTTCATCCCATTTAATCGAATAGTCTCCCAATTTGGAGTAGATAAGAATAGCTTTTTAGAATACCACCAAATTAAATCTGTAGTCAAACAAAAATTTAAGCTCAATAAAATAGAATTACAAACTCCACCAAGGTTATTAGACTTCTATAATCTCAAACCCCCCAAACTACTGTCTAAAGCAGTGGTTCCCAAACCTATTTAGCCGCGCACCCCCTTCTATGTCCCGACCATGTCGACGCACCCCCCAGCCCCCACATCAGGGCATGGATATATATATATATATATATACCGTAAATCCTCTAACACAGGCCGGTATTCAATTAAAGGCCGGGTCTCCAATTTTGGCCGGTGTCGGAGTCAGCAGAGGTGAATAATGGCCGGTCTCTTATTGTGGCCAGGTGGAATGTGGTAACAAGCAAGTATGAGCGTCTCAGCGGCAGGGTTATAGTCCCCAAATCAACCAGCAGGAGGCAAAAGAGGTTCACACAGACCTTTATTAGGCTTTGTAACGCTACAGACACGATCCTCTATCACGCTCCTACCACACAGAGTCACGGTGTCAGTTACCCATGCTAATTCAACCCGCTCCACAGAACACACATCACCTTCCCTGTGGCTTACATAACACTCATACAACACGCAAATCAACACATAGGAACTAGCAGAACGATAGGAAACACGTACAACACAATACCCAGAATGCACCTGGCTTACAACACCAGCCAGGTCATTACACTATCAAGTTCAAAGAGAACGTGCTGATTATGCAGCAGAACACTCTGGGGAGCAGCAGTAGGGGGTGTATGAACTAGTCAACTTCACTATAGTGACTTTTTATGCCTGTCGTCGACTAGTCGCTGTCACGTGATAATGACCGGCAAGATGCAGCCCTCGGAAAAGACAGCAGCCTGCTGTCAGCAGGTGACAAGCTCCTGCGCTCGGGGGGTGGGGGGTGGGGGGGCAACGCGCTGTGCCAGACCGTAGGTACTGACACGCGATCGTTCATGTTGGTTCATTTCCTTTAATGTTTTCTGTCTTTTATTTGCGCCTGATGTGTTTCGCTGCTGTGGAGCGGGGCGCTTCACCTTGTCCTCCGACGCACACATCACTGATGCGGCCTCCAAGCAGGGAGCGCTCCGCTGTTTTCGCGGTCGGTAGATCTGCCTCCTGAGCACGGCCACAGTAACAATCAGGTGTCGCCACCTCAAAAACTAATTTAACACGCGATCGTTCATGTCAGTCCATTTCCTTTAATGTTTTCTGTCTTTTATTTGCGCCTGATGCGTTTCGCTGCATGCTGTGGAGCGGGGCGCTGCGCGCATCACCTTGTCCTCCGACGCACTGATCACTGATACGGCCGCCAAACAGCGAGCGCTCCGCTGTTTTTGCGGTCGGTAGATCTTTTAGAACTGCAGTTCAAAGGTAACTCATGAGGTGAATATATATGAACCCAGGTAGCAGTTTTTCTTTAGGATTGAGAGGAGATGCAGGAAGATAATAAACAGACAGGACAGAAAAATAGTCAAATAAAAACAAGTTAGTTTTTGTACCTGTTGGTTGCAACAAACAGACACCATTGAAGGTCATCAGAAGTGAGGAACAGAAAATGAAATAATTATTTTAATGTTTAGAGCAGCAGGAACTCCGAGAGGCTGCAGGCGCATCATAGCCTAGTGAACTAGACCACATTTATTTAGTCTGGCTTGCCAGGCTAGGCGCATCAGTGAGTTTGCGGCCACTGCGCAGGGGGAGGGGGGAGATGGATGAAGCAGGGGGAGGGGGGAGATGGCTGAAGCAGAAACTACCGTTGTTAAAAGAAATGTGTTTAACTTTGAAAATGTGGGCGCAATTTTAATTGTCAAAAACTCCAGCGAACCATTAGTTGATTTTGCTCAAATAGAAATAGAGGCCTGCCTCTAATACTGGCCCTCCTTCCAATAAAGGCCTGGAGCTTGAGGAGCTTGAGTCAAATACAGGCCTGGGCCTGTATTAGAGGATTTACGGTATACATATATATATATATATATATATATATATATATATATATATATATATATATATATATATATATATATATATATATATATATATATATTATCAGGTGTCAAGCTAAACAGAGTTAAAAAAAATCTGATCGACCTTTTTCCCCATCACTTTCATTTTTTAAATAGTAATTAATAAATGTTCGATACCATTACAATTTCCTTTGATTTAATTTTAAATAAATATTTAGAGTGCCCAGGTAGCACATAAACAATGCAATTTAACAGTTTTCTTAAAGTAGGAACGTTTAACCTGTGCGGCCAGAGCGCTCTCCTTCCTTCTGCTCTGCGTAAACCTGAGCTGATCAACTACTTGTGCGTAATCAAATGTCAATAGGGGACAAGATATAGCCATGATGTTCACTTTTACCTCAGACCGACTTATTGCTGTTTTATGGTGTGGCTGAATCTGCGATCTGCTGCCATGTGGACTGGAATAACAAATGCTGCAGTAACATGTAGTCAGGTTCGGAGTCACTGGCTGGAGCGGACCCGATAATACGTCATCCCAAAACAGAAGCTAATATCTTAATTTGACCTGGAATGAAAAATGTTGTTATAAAACCTCTTAAAAGTTTTTATCACGAAGGAGGCAGCGCTCATTTCTGTCTTCAGTATGACGGCGCGCCGGTGTTTGCGCAGCGTGCGTGCTTATTGAATCTGTGTGTTTGTGTGTGTGTGTGTGTGTGTGTGTGTGTGTGCGCGCGCGCGGCACAGCTCCATGAGCCGCTCATGTCACCGCGTCTTGTTATTGGCGCTATTTAAACTTCTGCCCAGCCCAGATGTGCTCACATGTGCGCCCGTGAGCCGTGGTTCCGCTGGAACGCGTCTGACCTCTGACAGACGCACTCTGAACTTCAGATCTTCAGCGCGCTGTTAATAGCCTGAATGGGAATCATTTCTTGATTTATTTAGTTACATCCACAATGTTCTGTGTGTGAGGTTTACAATGTCAGAACACCTGCATGAGACAGGTGTTAATTACAATCTGCCAGAATGACTCGCCACCTTCAGATTCCTCCAACACCGATAAAAATGATCAAATACGGAACATATCGGCGTGCGCAGGCCAGAGTGCTGAAGCTCGGCGCAATGTTATTTTGAAGCTAGGGCACATGTGGAGGACACACACACACACGTGCAAAAATATACTTGTTTTCAATTACATTTTCTTAGGCCCACCCACAAATGAGTTTCTGGCTACGATAATGGTGACATATGACAGACTTCTCTGAGCTCCGCAGCCATTACACTTTTCACCTCGCGCACCCCCTAGCGGCAGCTCGCGCACCCCCGGGGGTGCGCGCACCACACTTTGGGAATCCCTGGTCTAAAGTATATAAGACACTGTCCAAAATAGACGATAAAATTGCAATCCCTATTGAAAAATGGGAGGTGGATCTATCAGTCAGCTTTGACCAGAACTTCTGGTCCCAAACTTGTTTAAAAACTATTAAAATGATCAGACACCCCAATTTACAATTAATTCGGTACAAAATTCTACACAGAGTACACTATACAGGTCATCGGATGTTCAAGATGGGGTTTGTGTCATTTGACACATGTACACAGTGCACAAACAACATTCCTGACATTTACATTCACTCACTGTGGTCCTGTCCACCTGTCCAGGAATTTTGGGGTAGAGTATGTGAGGATCTGTCAAAATGTCTGAAATGTCATATCCCAACTTCCCCCTCTCTTTGTTTACTGGGAAACCTGGACGATGTCCCGATTGAAACATCTTTGGTTCACGTGGTTCTGACTGCCATATGCATAGCTAAGAATACTATCCTCTTGAATAGGAAAAATAGAGAAACTCTCTGCATTAACCAGTATAGGAATATTTTGTTAGATCATATTACACTTGATTTAGCATCTGCTTCCACTTCAAATCAATCTCTCTGGACTCCTTTGATCGGTTCCATCACATAGCGATGATGGGGGACCATTGATATTGTCCTGCGGTATGATGTGGGTGGGGGGGTGGAGGGTCTGAGTTTGGAGTATCTGGATGTTCCCTGGAGGTGGGTTCACTGGGGGTGTCTGGGACTGAGGGGCCGTTGCCCCCCTCTGGAGGTGCTTGGGTTGCCTCGGGGGGTGGACTACTGGCGGTCGTGAGTGGGGCCCCTTGGAGGTCTTGGCGGCGGCCATGGGCCACTGCCTGGCAGCTGCATTGCTGGATGGGCTGGGGTCTCCATACCCTGGGTGGCAATTTGACAACAGAGGTGCCTATTGGGGCCAGTGGGGGAGCTGGCTCCCTGGAGGGCTAAGCCCAACCAGCCATTCCTCCCCATCCCTGCATATTTTTCTCCTCCTGCTCCCTCACATCATCACACAAACATGCACATAGGGCCTTGGGGGGTGGAAAAGTCAGGGAGTGTGGGTATGGACCCCATTTCTGCATTCCTGTGGCAACCTGCCCCCCAATTTTATTTTCACCTTATACACTTCCACAGACGACATTCCACGCAAACACACACTTAGGGCCTTGGGTGTGAGCACATTCAACAGCACTTGGCTGGGGGATTTCTCAGCCTCCTCCCAAGTGCCGGTGCCCACTTCCAATTTTAAATTGCACTTAGACACCGAGGGCTGTGGGTGCAAGTGGAGTGGTGCAGAGGCATCAGCTGGCATAGGCCAGACAATGCCCGCACTGCCCGCTCACCACAGCCATGGAATACACCTCATCAACACACAACACTATACAGGAGCAGGCGGAGGGAGACTAGGGGTCTTAGCACACCTCTGTTGTTGCTTGGCTTCCTGGGGCTGGAGGCTAGGAGGGAGATCTGGCCATCTGGTTGGGGTCTGGGGTGGTGGGTTGCTGTGCTCAGCGTTGGGCGGGGGAGCCTGATCATCAGCACCCCAGCAGAAAGGGTCAAACTCTGGTAACCGGTGATGGTTGTACCCAATGTGCAGCAGTACCGGGACCAGAGTGAATAGGGTGTGTATGGGGAGCATGAGTGGGTGTCCGGCGTGCATTTTTGTAAGTCTCTGGTTGTATGTGCATGTGTGAGCATGAGGGAGGGAGTGTGTGACTTTGTTTGTGTATGACTGTATATGTCAGGTGGGGCCTTTGACTCCTCTCTTCTCCTGGGACTTCTTTTGATGATATAGATCTTCGTCTCCCCTCTCCCTGCCACACCTGGTGTGGGGTGTGGTGCCTTGGTCTGCGTGAGTGTTCGTGGCTCCCGGGTCAGGGGGTTTAAGATTTTTGGCGTCTGCCTGATCAATCCCGGTGGCTGCCTGGTGGGGTCTGGGTCCCTGGGCTCTGCTGGGTCTCCGGCGGGGATGGTCGCCCCTGGGTCCCGGGTCACTGGGTCACGGGCTCGGCTGGCTTGGGGGTGGGAGGCTGCGGGCGGGCCTGTGGGCTTACCGCTGATGTCTCCCGGGACTCTGCCGGCTGCTGGTTGTGGCTCCCCGGGACGATCCTCTGTGCCTCTCAAGGGGGGCGGGGGCCTTTCTGGTTGCAGTCTCCTTGGGGTTCCTGTGTTCTGGGGCTGCGCCTGGATCTCTGGGACTTGGAGCTCCCCCCGTCTCCTACACATCTTTGGGGGACAGATCTGTGGTCCCTCACACTCTCTATTGGACGCTTTTATAGAGAAACCTTACATAAACAAGCGCGTGTACACACACAGGTGCTCACATGGTGCTCTCAAAAGTATGGGCTTGGGCACGTTCAACATATGTCTTAAGGCTGTCGTTGCCACTAAATGTACTAGGATTTATTATCGTGTGATTGTTCAGTTAAACAATGTTGATTTTATATTTCAGCATCAGGTTGATGCAGTGATAGCTTGCTCCTGATGTATTGTTGTGTGTCCCATTTTTTTCTATTCTCTCTATTTCTGCAGGTCTAGAAGCAGACTTTTGTTCATTATTGTTTATTTTTGTGGTCCCCCCCCCCCCCCCCCCCCCCCCCCCACACACACACACCTTTTGTCTTGTCCTTTCTCTTTCTGGTCAGAATTACAAAGTACTCAAAAACAATAACAATAAAGTTTTAAGTATCAGGCGTGACTTTAAAAGCAGACACTTTGATGCTCCACCTGAGAGTAAATCTGTATGACTTGTTACCAGCATTCAGACAGCCAGACAAGACACAGTTACAAAAAAAAAAAAAAAAAGAAAATGTAAATTTTTTCATAGTTCAGATTTTTTTTTAAATCAAAAACACAAACACTGCACAAGTAATTAACAAATAAGAACAAAGGTCCAAAACAGAGGATCCTGGGGTCTGACTGCTCCTCTCAGCAAGTAAGTCGGAGATGGAAGATGTCGGCAAGTAAGTCGGAGATGGAGCAGGAA
Organism: Nothobranchius furzeri; assembly: GCF_043380555.1. Lineage (NCBI taxonomy): Eukaryota > Metazoa > Chordata > Actinopteri > Cyprinodontiformes > Nothobranchiidae > Nothobranchius > Nothobranchius furzeri. Next base: position 41,810,718 of record NC_091747.1, on the reverse strand, counting down.
GGGGAGCTACAACAAAAACAGGCTTTATATAATTTCATTATATTTACAACTGAGATTACAATTGCGATTTAATTCACAATTATTTTCTCAAGGAGCTTTTCTCATATTTTTCAACTAACAGAAGCAAAAAAATTAAGTGTAACTTGTACGGAATATAAACAAGTTCATGTATCTACATATTTATCTACATATCATATCTACAAGTTTATTTGTCTACAGACACATTGTTGTATTTGAAGGTGCACTGCTTTGCAGCCAGGAGCACATCCCTTGAAGGATCATAGGTATTAGCAACATCTGTGAAATTTAATTTGCAGGAAAGAAGTGTGTCCCATTTATTGAAGTATTTTGTGTTTAGAGTTTTTGACGTCTTGTCCATGTGTAGTTCAGTAATGCTCCTAGCTGCTAGCCAAAACTCTGGAGTTAAAAGTTTTCTGGCTTTACTAAAATACCTGTCTGTACTTATTTGATTGATGGTAGTTTTACTTTCTATTAGACTCCAAATGTAATCATTTGGCACGTTTCTAATTCATAATTTGTAAGAATGTAATCGGTGATATTAGCATTACCATTCCTATGGGTTTTTCTATTTATATTAGCATTGCGCTAACCACTCGCTGCCAGTCAAATTGCAGCCGTTGCGATTGGAAAATCTCCTTTTGTCACATCGCAATTTAATTGCACATGCAATTAATCGTTCAGCCCTAACATACATGCAGCTCTATGCTAAAAGTGTATTTTTAAAGAGTCGCTAAAAATCAACATTAGTGTTAGGTAATTTGATTTTATCCCATATTACCTTAAAGGACGACACACCCTTTGATAGAGAGAGAGAGAGTAAATTGATTATTTGTAATGTCCATGTGCATGACTCAACCAGCCCCCATGTCCATGTGTGTGGCTCAACCAGCCCCCACTCTGCTCCAGCCTCAGCCTTTACCTCACCAGCTCTGCATACCCGTGGTCTCCATCAGGAGACTAGAATGTTAGGTAATATTTAATCTCCATAACCCTGGAACCTGTAATAACACACATGACATCAAGGAAGACATTTTACCCTGAGTCTCCAGAACATGGAGAGTTAACGCAGAGAAACCTCCTCCAAGGCTTCCCCATGTCACTCCCCCGTGCTCCCAATTCTTCAGGGGCTTTATTCACCAAATGGATGGGCGAGAAGGCGGACCTTCTCAAGTTACAGAGGTACAGGGGTTTCTCAATTAACATCCTTGCTCAACCTTTTTATGAACAGCCAACACAGAGATTCATGATGTGTAATGGGCATCTTTTAGGTCTCAAAAAGGTACATTTATAAAAATACCCAACAATTAGGTCACGATCATACTTACTATTAATTCTGTAACGCTTCGATGCCTTTCGAATGGCCTTTCGCCATTCTGATACGTTCTCAGTCTGTCCGCTGAAATGGATCAGAGCTTTTAACGAGGCAAGCAGAGTTAGAGGGAGGGATGTGGGGTATTACGTATGAAACGGAGGGGCTGTGGGAACTGTGGGGCTAACACAAAAGAGTTATCAATCCTAACTTGACGTAAAGTGGTGCAGATCATCAATATACAGTACATCTTGACAAAAGGGGACTACAAGCAATAACTTCATGTGTCATAATTCATTTCTTGACATATAGAGTCATTAAAGATCATATCACAAAAGGTCATAAAACAATACACCTGTCAAGTTTGACGAAGGGTGGTTTGGGGGGGCATAAAGGGCAAAGAACAATAGACCTGTTAAAAAGCTTGACGAAAGGTGGTTCCTTATTTCTCTCTAATTTTGATTAATCCTATTTTAATCGTTCAAAACAATTTGCCCTCAAACAACTATTTTTTTATTACAAATAATGTTAGTGAGTCTCAAATGCCATGCCCACACTTTAATGAGTATATATCTGTAACCACAAGGTCTATTTGATGACTTTGTTACAGTTTTAAGGTAACCACTGTGGGATTTGTTGGAATTAGTAAATATTAGTACTTGTGTTACTGATGAAGTGTAAATGGACATGGAACATTGTAAATGTTGTGTACTGAACTGAATACTGGGTGGCAACAGAGCACTACTAAAAATAACCATAACAATAAAGTTCATATGGATAAAGTTACTGCCTGCCTGCTTTCTACCAACTAGAACATAACAGTATTATTTTGGTTAGTGAGCATAATTGAAAGAACATGCCTAACAAATCTTCCAGAGGTTCTTGTTAGGAGGGAACAACACACTTAATATGACTGGATTTGGTTGCTTCTTCCACCATCTTCAAACACTCTTTGACAGCTTCATCCTCAGTAGGGTATGAGAGAGCTGGTGTAGGAATCCAACAGTCATTGGGCGACCATGCAGCCTGGGCATCTTCCAACAGCCAGTGATCATCTGGATTAGGACCATCTTAGACTTGTAAACATTTGTTACAGAAACAGTATAAAGAACGCAGATGTTCCAGTTTAGATAGCTCCATACAAACCCATTAGGTTAATGACCATTTAGATCATTAAAAGTAAATTTTCCTAATGTTTTTAAACCACCAGCAAACATGTCTAGGTCATGTCCAGTCCAGGTCATGAGCAGTGTTTGTTAAGTTTTAAAGTATTATAATTTTACAAGTTATGTTTGATTAGAAATTGTTTGACTTTCAGAGGCAGCAACACAAAAAGAACACCTGTCTAGTCATAGGGGTTTGATGTCTTCCACTAAAAACACATATTTCTTACTATTTTAATGCAGTTATTACATGTGTCACCAGTTAGTTTCATGGATACATCTTTTATTTTCAAAAATTTTCCCTTAAGCACCAAACTACACCCTCACTTCTCCTTTCCTGAGGCGTCCTACGCACACGTCCTCCACCAGATGGATAAAAGCTTTACCTCTGATGGAATTGGGTCTGAATGTGAGCTTGGTGGTGTATGTGATTAATTGCACCAATGTGTCCTGTATAACAACATCAGGGCTGGGATTAGTTTGGGTCTCAATCACTAATGGGAACTTAAGAGAGCAACAAGCCCATGATGAACGTCACTTCAGTGAGAGAGATCCTGCAGAAGAGTCCTACTGAAAGGTGATTAGGGAACGAGTGGTTTTACAGCCAGCAGGAGCGCTTTGCCTCCTGAACGTAAAAGTGAGAAAAGATGGAAGGTTTATTCTCGCACTGGTTTATGATCTTTCATTTTAAGACATTTTTTTATTCTTTCTTAGGAATCAGAGCCAAAATATTTCAGCCAGCCCTCAGATTTAATCATTTAATCAGCTGAAGGGTCTGATCTACTTCTTAAATCACAGATAAAATTGTTCCCCTATGTCTGTTAAGGGCATCATTTAGCTACTTCATGTTTTCTGTAGAAATGCCAGGATGTTCCTCCATCATAACGAGTTGCTCTCGGCTCCTCCCTTATTGTCGTCTCTTCACTACATTTCACTCCCTGCCTGTTAAATAAAGCAGCTTTTCATGCAGTGGTCCAAGTGTTTATGTCACCAGCTGTGGGTTAAGTCTGACCCATCAAACCTCACGACTAATTTACTTTTGATTAAAACACCATCTCCTCTGATTTGTGATCGCCTCAAATGAAAAATGCACCTGCAGTAGCTGCAAGGAGAACATGCATTAGCTTTTAGCTAATTCCTTTAGCATCAAAGTTATGATGCAAATGAAAAACAAAAATCAGTCATTGAATAAAAAGTTCTTATAGGTGGATTCAGTGTTGGAAGTAAATCCTGCAGTTCCAGGTCATTTTAGCCGCCTCATCCTAACGAGGGAGCTTTTATGTTTCACCCTTTAGCCTTTAAATGATCCCCTTTCTCCTTGCAGAAGCCTATTTTTGCAGCTTGAGAGCCTAAAAATATTTTATTGAATATGCATCAATTATCATGACAGCGGAGCACTTGAGCTGCTCTGCATTTCAACTAATTTTCCAGGGGAAGACAACGTGCTGTGCAGCAAGATGTAATCACGTTATGACATCCATTGACTTTATAAAACTTCATTTAGAGAAAAAAGACAGCAGAAACACATCAAAGTGCCAGATTTCATCACATTGGGTGGAAATGTAGAAAAATCAGGGGAGTGCTTTTTATGATTAGGCACATTTCCTTCCAACCATTGCACAACATTTGTGTGCCTGTCTGACTCAGAACCCATTAAGGAAACGTCCTCAGACGTGTTGTTACAGACAATGCCTGAATGATGGAGGACTGAGGACACTTGGGAACATGAAGTGTGCAGAGATGAGATGAGAAGTTTCGATTAGGTTTTCATTTCTTGAGTCAGAAGAGTAAACAAGGGAAAGTGGCTAAACCCCCACAGTTTCTGCACTAAGTGTTTACTCTCTCACAGATTTTATCTGTTTTGCTTAAAATGTTTCAGATAGGCAAACAAATTATCATTATCAGATAAAGATAACCTGAGTAAAGACTAAGGCCCTGTCCACACGTAGCCGGGGGTCTGCCAAAACATAGATATTTTTCTACGTTTTGGCCTGTCATCCACACGAAAACGTAGTTTTTTCACACGAAAACGGATCTTTTTTAAAAACTCCGGCCAAAGTGAAGATCTGCGTTTTCTCCGTTTTGGGTGTCTGCGTGTGGACGGACAAAACCGGAGTTTTAAGGTCCGCAACATCACTTTCCGCGACAAAAAAATGCTGACATCACGTGTGCGACCTGTGTTTACACTAGCCGACAGCATGGATGCCCTCAGAGCTGCGCTCGCTTTATCAATTGTCCAAGCGCTTTTTGCTTGTTTGTTTTTGCAAGCAGAATTGCTGCTCCTTGCGGAAGACCACAGACGAAGGACGAGGTTAAGAACGGGGGAAGTACTGCCGCCTACAGGTCTGGCATGTCCTTAACAACGTATTTATCTGGGTACGTGTGGACAGAGTTTTTTTTTAAAACGATGGTGTGGATGCAAGTTTTTGGAGGGGCGGATATTCGTTTTTAAAAAAAACCTGGCTACGTGTGGACTAGCCTTAAATCAGGTTCTGGTGTGATTTCGTGAATGAAAAACGCTATCATGACCAATTAATTATTCCTTTTTAAAATTATGCATGTAAATTATGTATTACCTGTTAACCGCATTACTTATGAAGCTGAGTTTAGTCACACCCAGGCCTGAGTACGGCCATAACTGTAGAGTTAAGAATTCACAACCCGTCTGAGCAGGAAGAAGGCTAAAAGATCTGTCACGCTGAGCAGGAGGTTAGGACCCAAAAACACAGAACACACGAGACAGGAGCAGATGTAAGTAAGTAAATCCTTTATTTAAAGAAGGAGACTTGATCCAGCTGTCTAAAAGCAAAACAACAGAACAGAAGCTCACAACTGAGCACGGACTCGGGCAAAACTCGGGAGGGAACAGAACAATGTAGACACAACAATGGATCGACAAACACTGAAGGACAGGGTTTATAAACACAGAGGGAGGTGATCAGGGGAACAGGTGACAGGTGTGAGGAGTGAGATCTGGAGGGAAGGCAGGTGCGTACAATAACCTAAATGAGGGGAAAGAAACAAGCAGGATGGCAGATAAACCTGAACCTATAAAACTAAACCTAAAGACTGAGGGCAAAAATAAACAACTAATAACTAGATGGATGAGGAGGACTAAAATAAGATCGACTAGGAATTATCAGGGAGTGATGAGGAGGACACCTGAGGGAAGTCTAGAGAGGGCTGGGGATAATAATGGGACACAAGAGGAGAACCTGGAGTGAGAACAGGAGGAGGCTGGGGACAGAGGGACACAGATTATGACAAGATCTCAAAAAAGCAACACATCATGGCTTGTCCCAGAAGAAAAACCAGCAGGTCTCACTTTATTCAGTTTAGGTTCATAAGATAGAACATCTCAGTGATTCTCAAGACTTTTAGGGATCAGTGAGACAAAAGTAGACATTTTCCCTCAGGTTTGTTTGGATAATTGAGCTTCTCACCCTATTTCTAAGGAAGAGACCTGCAGAGAAAACTCATTTTGGCCGCTCGTATCCAGAATCTTATCCTTTCTGTCTCTATGCAAAGCTCATGACCATAGGTGAGGGTAGGAACGTAGATCGACCGGTAAATCGAGAGCTTCTGCTTCCGGCTCAGCTCTCTCTTCATAATGACAGACCGGTACAACGCCCACATCTCTGCAGACGTAGCAGCATCTGCCTACCAATCTCCAGATCCACCTTTCCTTCACTTGTGAACAAGACTTCCCCACTTGGAGTAGGACCTCATCCCTGGCCTGGAGAAGGTATTCTACCCTTTTCCGACTCAAGAGCATGGTTTTGAATTTGGAGGAGCTGATTCTCATCCCACCTGCTTCATACTCGGCTGTAAAAAGCTCCAACGTAGCCGGAGGTCACGTTCTGAAGCCAACAGGACCACATCATCTGCAAACAAGCAGAGATCCAATCCTAAGGTCATCAAAATGCTCCTACAGGTATAGAGCTGGTCTCACGTTCCACGGCCAGGAACAAAACCACATTGCTTCTCCTGCATCTGAGGTTCAACTATCTGATGAACCGTCTTCTCCAGAACCCTAGAGCTCACCAGGATTGTGATCCCCTGTAGTTGGAACACATCCTGCGGTCCCCCCTTTTTAAATAGGGGGCCACCACTCCGGTCTGCCACTCCAACTGAACTCCCCCTCCTGTTTTGCACTCAGATTATTTTAGTTAGGTATTTAAAAAAACAGTTTGTTGATCTGAAAACTGTAGGCATGGGAAAAATAAGGCAAGAACAAAAGGAAACCATAAGAGGGCAAAAACAGCTCTGCAGACAGGCTGAAGTCTCGAACCACCAGACTTAACAGGCTGAGTCTGTTGATGAACTCGTTTGTATTTGTGTCAACAGGTTTTATGTGGTCTCCATTTGTCAGAGTGGTGTTTTATTTATGCCCTCTTCATCTAACATCCTTTCCCAAATCCGCTTATCCTACTTTAGGTCAGAGGGAGTGGGGACAGTCCCAGCATGCAATGGGCAAGAGGGATTTACAGCCTGGACGTGTCACGGGTTCATCAGACTGTGTTTTATGATTCTGGAAATTTCTGTTTGGATTCGCTCTCTGTTCATAGAGAAGATGCCTGAAGTCAACAGTTAACTGATCAGAGCTCCACTGTGGATCCTTTAGGAGGTACTCGAACTCATGTTAATGTGCAAACCACACTTGTTTAGCTTTATCATGATTCAAGGTTCAAAAATGTTGTTTTTGTATTTTATCATTATTATTAGCCAGCAAAGTAGCAAGCTTCAAACACACTTTATATTGTCTCCTTATGCAGATGTAGAACAGGTTCTCACTGAAGCTGAGAAATAAAAGCCGTGCAGCACAGAATTTTAATATTAACCATCATGTTGTGTTGCTGTAGCTGGTTATTTGCCTCATATCAAACCAGAAAGTTAATTTTAGAAGACTTTGGGATTGTCAGCACACTCCTAAGTAACTCCCTCCTCCCTGAAGGCTCCTTGCTTCTGGTTCAGCAGATCTCAGGTCTGCTCTACACAGCAGATGGTGCATTACACTCAGAAAGACAAGGCAGACAGATGTTTACAGATGCTCCTGACGTCTGAGACATATATTCATCAGCTCAGTGCTTTGTTCTCTGTGCCTACAGAGATCCGATCTTTGTGTTTTTATTACCGCAAAGCAACAATTTTCCTCTTCTACTCAGGATATTGCTGTAGCAACTTGGTTGATTTCCATTTCATGATATTATTATTGCACTAACCTTTGTGGTGGACTGGTTACTGATATTGGGACGTGAGCCAGATTGTTGAAAGGACCTGGTGTCCCACTGGGTTTAGCTCTTTTTCAGGACTTATCTTCAAAGGGAACAATCAGGCGATGGATGGGACTGAAGAGATTGGATAAGATGTTTCATACGCTGTGTCGAGGAGACAATACACACGTTTGTTGTCTTGTTGCTGCAGATGAGCAAAGATATGGACTTTATGGACCAAACCCTTTCATCAAAAAGAGATGAAGAGAAAAAAAGTTAACTACATTTGAAATCTTCTTCACTTTCATGACAGTAAAAGAGCCTCAAAGGGCCAAATAGGAGCCTTAAATCTATGTAAATGATAGGTGGACATAGGCCTTGAACACCCTTCCTACAAGGAACCTTTGCACTATTTATTCAGCTTGATGTGGAAGTTTGACTCATTTATAATGAATTTGTCTTCCAAACACGGCAGCAGGAACCCTGGCCCAGAGGGTGAGAACCTTTACAACAGGGATTCCCAAAGTGTGGTGCGCGCACCCTCAGGGGTGCGCGAGCTGCCGCTAGGGGGTGCGCGAGGTGAAAAGTGTAATGGCTGCGGAGCTCAGAGAAGTCTGTCAAAAGTCACCATTAGCGTAGCCAGAAACTCATTTGTGGACTAAGAAAATGTAAGTGGGCCCAATAAACATAATTGAAAACAAGTATATTTTGCTTGTGTGTGTGTGTGTGTGTGTGTGTGTGTGTGTGTGTGTGTGTGTGTGTGTGTGTGTGTGTGTGTGTGTCCTCCGCACATGCCCTAGCTCAGGGGTCGGCAATCCGTGGCTCTGGAGCCGCATGCGGCTCTTCCATCCATCTGATGCGGCTCTGTGCTTGTAAAATAATGAATGGATATTTACTGTAAATAAAATGCTTTATATTTTACTGCATTAATTTTACATCTGTAAGCTAATTCTAAATGTAAAGATTGTCTGTGTAAACCTGAACAGGTCCAACCCGGTCTACTGTGTGACCGGGTTGACGCGTCACGCTTGTGCGTAATCATATGCGCTTTCCAAGCTGACGAGGATGTGAGATTCTAGGACTCTCCTCAGACGCCACATTGGAGACAGGAACAAGCACAATTCAGCCAAAGTTTTATCATCAGGGAACATTTTCTAAGTGACAAGTCTCTCTGAGAGACCGGGTTTGGAAAACACTCACTTCAGTGGAAGGAATCTTCCCGCATGCGCTCTGGTTCTGCGACGTGCTCCAAGCCCCTCTCCACATCTTCAGCTCGCTGTGGACCTTATGTACATGCTGACAGCGAGCTGCGCTGAGCAGTGTCCAGCTCAGATGTTCAGAAGGAAATCTTTTCTTGAGTGATTTAGCTACATCTGCGATGTGCGAAACGAATAAAGTGTCAGTTCATCTGCATGCGTCGGGGTAATTCTTTCTATTCTTTCTCCGTCAAAATAAATGGCCAAATACGGGAACTGTTCATTCAACACAACACAAGCCCTGCTTTTAACTGTTCTGTTTTCTTGTGAAAATAGATAAAATTAAACTTGATTAACTCATTCACTGCCAGCCGTTTCCTGATCACTAACGGCCTTCGCTGCCAGCGTTTCTCACCGTTTTTACTGTTTTTTTAAGAGTCACAGAACGTTGCGCGCTAGCATGATGTCGATGCCAAAACAACCTAAACAAAGAGGAGACTCACCTCTTACATCAGGAAGAAGCCGTGTGTTTCGAGCATTATCCGTTCTTTCATAATCCTTTGTCGAATTGTGATCGACAGATGCTTCTCCGGTTCGTGCCTCACTTTTTTTACAGGAACGGCCCAAAACCATCTCCAAACACATGGATGGTCTGCTTCCTGATCATGTGATCTGTGACGTATGCAGGTGAAGATCGGCTTCAGGGCTGAGATGTTTGTTCTCTCAGCGCGGGGGCTCGTTGAAATGCTCAAACAGTAAAAAAATGCAAATGACGACTTTAGTCATCATTGGCAGTGAATGAGTTAACACCAGAGCCTGGCGCACTGTGCCTTTATCTCCGTCGCTGTAAATGAGGGAAAAACAAAACTATCTGATCCTTTTCTGACCTTCCCCACCTACAAAGTTTATTTACAACAATCAAACGTGACAGAGCATGGATTTGTATTCTGAACAGGCTAAACATGTTTTAAAAAGAAACGTATGACAAAAGTGGTACCTGCTCAGTAAAACCACCAACAGGGTGAAAAATATCAAAATATTGTAGGCAGAGATGGGCTACAACTTCTGGATCCACTTTATTTAAATCATTTTATTGATTATCTTCTTATGAAAGATAGCTTTGATGTACACGAGTGACCGGTACCGGCTGCTGTCACCTGTTGTGAGCAGCGCTCTGCTGTCTAAGGGGAGGCCCCGCCCACAACGCCGCAGCTGCTGCTGGTGTTTTCTTTACTGTGGGAAACGGGTAATAATGGCTCTTTGATGGGAACAGGTTGCCGACCCCTGGTTTAGCGTGACGTCTGAGATATATATATATATATATATATATATATATATATATATATATATATATATATATATATATATATATATATATATGTATATATAGCCATGCCCTGATGTGGGGCTGGGGGGTGCGTCAACATGGTCGGGACATAGAAGGGGGTGCGCGGCTAAATAAGTTTGGGAACCACTGCTTTAGAACATGCGACACAGTAACATCTGACCAGCATCCCACTGTTTGATAAACTGAAGCTCTTTAATTGGCAGTTATTACTTTTAAAATGACGTTACTGTACGAGCCGGAAAATGAATGTGTGTTTGTTTTAAAAGGCCATGCTCTCGTTACTGCTGCAGATGACTCAACAAAAACACATCTGCTCAGAAATGATTAAATTTAACAACAATTTTATGACAGCAAATAACATTAAACAAATAGTTTTGAGTTTCTGAAAAAAAGCAGATGTGTGTGTGTGTGTGTGTGTGTGTGTGTGTGTGTGTGTGTGTGTGTGTGTGTGTGTGTGTGTGTGTGTGTGTGTGTGTGTGTGTGTGTGTGAGAGAGACTCAGTAAAAAGATAGAGGCACCTGAAGGGCTGTGTAAGCCATAATTAATTCTGTTAGGTCTAATTTATACTTCTCCGTCAGCTCTGCGGGAGAGGGATGCACAAGCATTGACATTTTGCTCGCAGACTTCTCTGTCAGCTGGAGATTGTTGCTAAACTATTCCCCGCCAGGACAACAGAGGGCATAACACCATTCTGAGGCACAGAGGAGTTTTACCATTAGGCATAGGTAGGCGGCCGCCTGGGGCCCCCTTGTGTTGGGGGGCCCCCTAGCCCTGACCGCCAGCACCCCTCTGTTAATGCCACAATATTCTTATTACCAACCTGTGGCCGCAGACTGGATTGGACATGCGCACTTCTCATTACCATAATTCCTGAACCGTTCAAGATATCATTAAAATTCCAAAAGTGCTGAAAAGATTAAAAATGAGGCTTTTCGTGCATATACAGTACATTGCGGTAGCCACCGGGATCCCCTGTCTTGAGCGCACCGAATCACAACAAAGATTCAGAGACGTGCTGAGTTAGTCATCCAAAATGCTCCGTTTTATAACTTTTGAATGGCTGATCAAATCCAGGAAATTCCAACGGTTCCTAAAAGTACATAAAAGCAGCTTTCCAACGATCTATAGCATGAAGCAATCAGAGTTAGGGAAAATATCGCTACAAGGGGAAATCCTGCTGTACAGCCTGATTGAAATGGAGCGCAGCGCCGCGGTGAAAGCGGATAACGGAACGGGGAAGCTAATTAGCATAAAAACCAGCATGCAATTATGGAAATGCATCAAAGAAAATCAACACGATCTATTAGGTGTCCCAGAAGGCTTATATCTGAAGACAGTGACCATGAAGAAGGACAGATCTCCAGTGAACCAGGATATGAACGTTTGTTCAGTCTTTATTTTTTTATTTGAACAACCCTCAACTATTTGCTAATTGTAAGATTCAGCATCATTCCAGCATTATTTATATTTTTACAATAAATAATTATTTTTGCTAAAACAAACGTTTTTGGTATAGCAGTGCACGGTGTGCCAGAGAAGCACCCCATGGCAGTGTGAGGTGTGCAGGACTCTGCCTGCAGCTGGAGAGAAGCTGCTTCAAGGTCTACCACATCAAATAAAAACGTCTGAAAGTTTCTAAAAATAAATGGTCTTAAAAACTGCTAAAAGACACCAAGGTTCAAACTTTTTTATGAATAGATGCATTTCAGTTCAAAGTTTAAATTGTTTGCCCAGTAATTTTGAAGTTCAGTAATAAATGTAAAAAATTAAAATCCGTTTTTTGCTTTTTTCCCTTTTAAGCTGATTTTTCAAAGGCTGTAATAGAAATACATTCTAAATAGAAGAAGAAGAAGAAGAAGAAGAAGAAGAAGAAGAAGAAGAAGAAGAAGAAAATATCATTTCTATAGCACCTGTCAAGATAAAAATCACGAGGCGCTTCACAAAAACAAAAATATAAATATAAAAAAGCATTTAGAAAATGTTTAAAAATATATTTAAAATGAGCAAAAATAGGCAATTGGGATTTAAAAGAAAAAATGTTAAGAAAGAGAGAGAGTGAACAGGAAAGAGGGAAATCAGTGGATCCTGAGGAAGGTGGAATAGGTGGGGAGAGCAGAATAAAGAGAGAGTGGTGAAGAAGGTCATACAAAAGCCAGCTTGAACAAGTGAGTCTTCAGCTACTTTTTAAAGGAGACCACTGAGTCCACTGATCTCAGGCTCAGGGGGAGAGAGTTCCAGAGTCTGGGGGCCACAGCAGCAAATGATCTGTCACCTTTGGTCTTTAGCCTGGTGCTGCACAACCAGTAGGCTTTGATCACTGGACCTCAGGGACCTGCTGGGGGTGTAGGGACTAAGAAGATCACCAAGGTAAGATGGTGCTTGTCAATGTAAGGCCCTATAGACCAGAACCAGGATCTTGAAATGAAACCTGAAGTTGACTGGCAACCAGTGAAGCTGGAGGAGAAGCGGGGTGATGTGGGTGTGTTTGGAGGACTTGGTCAGAAGCCGAGCACAGGCGTTCTGAACCACCTGTAGATGGTTTCAAACGTTCCATGAGAAACGTTATACATCTGAATATGACTCTTCCTCACAGAAAGGTTTCCTAGACTCACTAGATTTCAACACCGTGGACAATGAAGCCTTGGAAACGTTAGAAAAGGATCTAAGCTTGCAAGAATTATCAGAAGCCATAGTACATTAGCCTAGTGGAAAAGCACCTGGACCTTTTGCAATTCCAATTGAAATATATACAATTTTTAAAGCTAAGTTAATTCTACCTTTGTTCGAAATGTTTAAAGAATCTTATAACGGGTTTATTCCCTACGTCACTAAACACGGCAATGATTTCGTTGATATTAAAACCTGGAAAGACACCCACTCATTGTGGATCTTATAGACCAATATCACTACTCAATAATGATTTAAAAATTTTGTGTAAAGCATTGGCAAGCAGACTAGAGGAGGTCATTCCCTGCATAGTTCACCCAGACCAATGTGGATTTGTGCGAGGCCGCTATGGTCTCCATAATATAAGAAGACTTCTCAATATTATATATGAGAAAGCAGGCTCTCTAGACCACTCAGTCCTATCTTTAGACGCTGAGAAAGCGTTTGACAGGATAGAGTGGGAATATTTATTTGAAGTTCTGCAGAGGTTTGGTTTAGGTCCGAATTTTCTTAAATGGATTAGACTTTTATATTCCAACCCACAGGCCAAAATAATGACTAATGGACTTGTTTCCGCACCTTTTAATTTAAAACGAGGAACAAGACAGGGCTGTCCCCTTTCCCCATTGCTATTTGTTTTGGCCATTGAGCCTCTCGCTATGGCCATTCGCAAACGAGGGAACATAACAGGAATAAAAACTAATAATATGGAACACAAAATTTCCTTGTATGCAGATGATATTATATTATTCTGTACTAATTTAAAAAGATCACTCCCAAACTTACTTGCCTTGATAACAACTTTTGGTACTTTTTCAGGTTACAAAATAAATAATGACAAATCAGTGATAATGTTCCTATCTGATAAAGAGAGACTAAATCCCCCAATCAAAACTTCTTTTTCCACCTCAAAATATGGGTTTTCGTACTTAGGAGTTAAAATTACCCCTACAATAGAAGAAATAATCTCAGCCAATTATACACTTTTAGAAAATATAATTTCCGAACAAATTAATAAATGGACAACATTGCCTATTTCTATGATAGGTCGTAAAAATATTTTGAAAATGTCAGTTCTTAGTAGGTTTTTATACCTTTTTCAGTCTATTCCACTCTCCCCACCTCTTAGTTATTTTAAATCTTTGAATAAAACATTCACCAATTTTATTTGGAACAATAAACGACCACGACTTAGACTTTCATTATTATATTTACCATATGATAGAGGAGGATTGCAGGTTCCAAACTTATTATGGTACTTCTGGGCAGCTCAAATTAGGATGGGTATGTTTTACTTTGAACCAATAAATAAATCCCCAGCTTGGGGCAATATTGAGGCTCAAAATATTGCAATTTCTCCAAACCTTTATATAGATTCATCAAATATAAAGAAATTGTTGAAAGTAACCAAAAACCCATTTTTAAAAAATACAATTAAAATATGGCATGAGGTAGGTAACTGCCTTGACTAGACAGCTATTCCCTCTTACGCCAATTTTTGGCAATGAAGAATTTCCTCCAGGGAGAAACGACCCAGGATTTAAAACTTGGTCTCTAAAAGGACTAGCAACAATCTCTGACTTGTATAAAGGAAAGAATATGAGAACTTTCCAAGACCTGGTGACTAACTTTAGTATTCCCCCAAAACACTTTTTTAAATATCTTCAAGTTAGAAACTTCATTAAATCAAGTCAAAATGGCAACTTTGCCCCACCTACACCATCAACTTTAGATGAGATTACGGCTAAATATAAGTCAGGTAAGGGACAGATTTCCATTATATACAATGAGATAATTAAAAGATCTAAGGATTCATCAATGAACATCTTCAGAGCCTGGAACTCCGATATGGGTGGAACCGTATCAGAGGAAGAGTGGACAGAAACTTGTTCATTAATTAAGACCCAGACTGTTAATACAAACTCCAAATTACTTCAGTACAAATGGATGACCAGACAATATATCACTCCAACTAAGTTACATAAGTTCAACTCTGATGTTCCTGACACATGTATTAAATGTAAGTCTCAAAGGGGATCCTTATTTCATTGTGTGTGGGAATGTCAACCAATATTACATTTTTGGAAGGAGACTCTTTTAATTATTGGTAAAATAATTAATGAAGTAATACCTGTAGACCCTAAGTTGTGTGTTTTAAACATATATCCTAACAACTTTATCCTTTCTAATTCTAAAAAACATCTCATGGATATTTGCCTATTGGAGGTTAAAAGATGTATTGCACGTTGCTGGAAAAAACCTAACATTTGTGCAACTTCAGACTGGTTGGAAGCTATGACATCCTTTGTGGCTTTAGAACGAATAAGCTATTTTACAAAACATATGTTAGATAAATTTGATGAGATCTGGAAGTTATTTTTTGCTTTTTTGGAAACGGGTAATGCAATGTGAAACGACAAAGTAATTTGATATTGTTAATGTATGCAGGGGGTGTATGTCTTTTTTTTTTTTTTTTACACTTTATTTCACTCCCTTATTTTTTTTTGTTCTACTTCAAACATACCATGAATTCAGGTTTGCTAACAGAAGGGAAATGAAAATTGGTATTGGGCACAATGTTTTCATGTTCGTTTATCTGTATATTTATGCCACATAATTGTCTCTTGTCTTTTTTTATGATTTGAGTGGAGTTATTTTCATTATATGTGTTGGTACCCAAATGAAGAAAATCAATAAAAATATTGTAAAAAAAAAGAAGATCACCAATGTAAGATGGTGCTTGTCCATGTAAGGCCCTATAGACCAGAACCAGGATTAAGAAATGAACCCTAAAGTTGACTGGCAGCCAGTGAAGCTGGAGGAGAAGTGGCTTCACGTTTCTTTTCGTGAAATGTTATAGTGGTTTGGAAATACAAACCACACACTGAAAGCTGAGGTTGTTCTGAAAAAAGGAGAAGAGTTACACACATTTTGCACTTTTTATTACAATTTTACAGCCATAAGATAAAAAAAAATACCAGGCGGCCCTGTTATAATTATGGTCATAAGAGGGTTATTAAGACTGCGATGCACAAGCAGGAAGTGATTGGTAGTCATTCCACTCCTATCCAGTTGGTGGCAGTAATGCACCAAATTGTTGTTTGCCAAGTGCCATAAGACCACAAATAAGAATAAGAAGAGAGGCGGGAGCATTCGTAACAAACTCAAAGCGATAGTCAAAACATTAAGCATGACATGAAGTTATCCTAGTGGCTCCAATAAGAGAAAGAATCAGCATGCTTCATAAAAGCTTTTATCTTCACTTCTGAAAGTGACGTTGTTTTTCGATGTAAACATCAAAAGGAAGCAGAAAGGAAAGACAATGGAAAATATTTAAAGGGAGGAAAACAGACCAAAATGGAAAATAGAAAAAAAAAAAAAACTAAGGCTAAAGCACAGGAGCGCTGACAGAAAAAAGAAAGCAGAGCAAATATTGAAGGCACTCAAAGGGAGGGAAATACAGGAAAAAAAGAGGAGGACTAATAAAAAGGGAAAATAACTCGTGTCAGAAGAGGGGAGAGTTTCGCAAATCCAGTTAAAGGTAAGATTGTCGAAAATTTAGTGTTAGGGGCCCCATGTCTGTGTTCGCCTTGGGCCCCCAAATTGCTAAATCCGCCCCTGCTGAGGTATCCTGCCACCATTAGTCACATATCCGGTCTACGATAGTGTATCTACTGTTGTGTTAACATTGTTTTAATGCATTTTAGAGACTTTTTAACTTGGACAAAGTTGTCCCTCATTGCCCCTCCACGTCTTCATGCGATTGGCACCTCTAAACCCACGTTTCCCATCATTTCCGTCCACAAATAATGACATGAAAGAACTTTTCAGAACAAACTCCTCTGAAGGCCAGCCAGGCATTTCCATCAACTGTGCCTTAATTCCAGAGTCTGTGAAGAAAAAATGAAGAAGAGTGTTCTCAATTCATGGTTCAGTTTGTGGGTGACATCAGAAAATGATACATTTATTGTTCTAACGTGGATCACACACGATATTTGATCAAGCTGAACAGAGGTGAGCCTGTCCCTGATGAGATGGTCATTGTGTGCAGGAGAACAGGGTGGATCGGCACACTGGGGCTTGACTATTCCAAAACAAAAAACCTGACGGTTTGAATAACTTGATGCAACACAGGATACTTGACTTCACTTGACTTGACTCAACTTGACTTGACTCAACTCGACTTGACTGGAGTAGGATTAGAGCTGGAGCTGGAACAGTCTGTCTGCTTGAAGGGTTAAGCGGAACCATGCTTATATTATGTGAACATGTGGAAATAATCAAGCTGGTCCAGGTGAACATGGTTGGATGATTAGTTGAGCGAAGGGAGGCAATAAAATTGTCCAGGAAGTTGAAACATGACAGTTATTTTCTGTTGTGCAGATTATTTTTTTATGAGTTTCTGCTGCAGAGCCCATTTGGATTAGGTAAACACAGGGCCGGATTATCATTGCAAAGGCCCCTGGGCACATTGTGCTTCCACCTCTTGTCTCCTGTCTCTTTCCTCCTCTTGTCTCCTGTCTCCTTCCTCCTCTTGTCTCCTGTCTCCTTCCTTCCTCCTCTTGTCTCCTGTCTCCTTCCTCCTCTTGTCTCCTGTCTCCTTCCCCATCTTGTCTCCTGTTTCCTTCCCCCTCTTGTCTCCTGTTTCCTTCCTCCCCTTGTCTCCTGTTTCCTTCCTCCTCTTGTCCCCTGTCTCCTTCCTCCTCATGTCTCCTGTTTCCTTCCTCATCTTGTCTCATGTCTCCTTCCTCCTCCTGTCCCCTGTTTCCTTCCTCATCTTGTCTCCTGTCTCCTTCCTCCTCTTGTCTCCTGTTTCCTTCCTCCTCTTGCCTCCTGTTTCCTTCCTCCTCTTGTCTCCTGTTTCCTTCCTCCTCTTGTTTTCTGTATCCTTCCTCCTCTTGTCTCCTGTTTCCTCCCTCCTCTTGTCTCCTGTCTCCTTCTTCCTCTTGACTCCTGGCTCCTTCCTCTTCTTTTTGTTTCCTCTTGTTGGTCTCCTCTCTTGCCTTCAGAAAAACAGTTTTCTGGCCTTTATATTAGTACATTCATTTACAATGTCATCAAAGTGCAGATCCTTGACAAGCTGAGATTCATGTTTTAGATGATGAACACAGCTGATTTGTTTAATTTAGTGATGAATCACTCCTGTAGACACTAATGAAGGCTGGGGGACATTTCAGCTATTAGATTAAAATGTAAAAAAAAAAAACGAACACACAGTGAGGAGATAAGTTTTGCTTTTGGTTCTACTAAATGGACGTTAGGGGCGCTAAAGCAAAAATGACAAGTGTGCCTTTAAAACAGTTCCTTTGCCTCTGACAAACTTCTACATCTGCAAACAGGAGCTCCAGAGATTTTATTACACAAAACCGATTCACAAGGCATTCATTCATATTAAGGAGCACAGCAGACTGAAGAGGCGCATGAAAGCTTTAAGCAGTTCATCTCATAGTCTCTAAAAAGGGATTGGAACCGGAACATTTGCAGTGTTTCCCCTAGGAGTTTTTCCAGCTGTGGCGGGGGGGGGGGGGGGGGGGGGGGGGGGGGGCTTGGGATAAATTATGACGCGTCTCTAAATAAAGTACAATTTTCTAGTGCAGAGAGGAGACAACCCATAGAAGCACTGATTTGATCTCATTTCAGAGAAAAATAGAACAGGTTAGATGCACCTAATAAATGAAATTACTAACAAACTCAGGAATCTGTTTCTTTGCTTCACTGTTCTGGTGCTGAGAATATCACTTATGCGGATCAAAGGAGATACACAGATGAATGTACCTATTATTTATTATTTGGAAACTACATTTACTGCAGCTGGCAGAGGCAGAGATTTTTTGTATTGATACACGGAATTTACAGAATCATTTTAAATGTTAATAGGGGAAGACTGCAGGAGGGAGCGGCAAAATACAGGGGGTCCCCAGCAAAAACAAGAAACTTTACGAGTCTGATGAAACCCGCTGGTTTTCCATCAGGCAGTCACGGGGCAGCTCCAACGATCCAGTGGCTGTGCCGGGTCAATGTTATCGAGCTCAGTCCGGCTCGGCAGAGGGTGAACGAGCCGAGGCGACGTTGTGCTCTGCGTAAGAAGTGTTATTTTCCCGCTTCAGAATAAGTGTCCAACGTGTTTTTATGCTTTCTCTAAGACATGTCACATCGCTAAGTTGTTAGCACCGCGCGCTAACTCGTCAATAGTGCAGCGTAGCCTGCTGGAGGTTTTAACGGTTCCGATGAAAACACCCGACCTCTCAGGCTGCTCACAAATTGATCTTAAGTTGTCGCTGTTGCGCTCACACCGTAATACAGTATTAGATGCGGTTAAAGTCAGACATGAAAAAATAAATAAATTATACATGAATAAGTGATGCTTAGCCTGGTGGGGGGAGGAAAACTTGGCCAAGTAAGCACTGGAGGAAACCCTGTCAACATCGTCAACACACATTTATCTTAATGCTATTGAAACATGTAAACCAAAAGGCATTATATCCACTGCTACCTTTCTAATTTTAAACTCAGTAACTTATGCTGTAACTTCACCTTGCCCTGCCTGCTCCTCCTTGCTGCCTGCCGGCTGTGATCACAAGCGACAACATGGTAGTTCCTGCTGCTTCTAAGGGAAACAGCTCAAAAAAAAAAAAATAATAAAACTTGGGATCTTGTAGGTGTGGCAGTGGGATTTCAGCCGTGGCGGCCCGCCACGGCTACACCTATGTAAGGGAAACCCTGATTTGGGTCAGAGGTTTTGTCACATGGAGAGGAGGAGGTTAGGACCCAAAATGCAGAACACCCAGAATGACACGAGGCAGAAGCGGATGTAAAAATAAAAATTCCTTTTATTAGGATGGGGAACCACAATAATAAAGTCCAAAATGGCAGGAAGCCAAGCCAAATATCTAATTCCTGACAAAATCAAAAAGCTCACTTTCTGAGCATATGCCTAGAGACCAGGTAGGGAAACAAAACAACGCTGACACAGACAATGGACCAACAAACACTGAGGGACAAGACAGGGCTTTCAAACACATGGGGAAGCAATCAGGGGAACAGGTGACAGGTGTGAGGAGTGAGGTCTAGAGGGAAGACAGGTGTCATCAATAAACTAAATGGGGAAAGAACAAGCAGAGGGCAAGATAAACCATAACCTATAAAACACTAGATGACTGAACCTAGAAACTAAGGGCAAAGATAAACAACTAATGACTAGAGGGGTGAGGAGGATTATTGCAAACAAATAGGAACTACAAGGGAGTGACTAGGAGGAAACATGAGGGAAGCCTAGAGGGAGCTGGGGAACACAAGAAGACACATGAGGAGAACCTGAGTGGGCTGGGGAAGTATAAGGACACAAAAAGCACAAGGGGAAATATGAGGGGCACACAGAGGAAGAACAGGAGGGGGCTGGGGACCAAGGGGACACAGAACATGACAGGTTTCTGTTAGAGCCCTTTTGTGGCTTGTTCCGCTGGTTTGATTGCCTGTGATGGATTGTCTCCATGTCAAAAAATAAAATAAAGAATCAGTTGACAAATTAGCCCAATAGGATGTCACATTACTCCTCTGGTTACACACACACACACACACACACACACACACACACACACACACACACTTGAGGGCCCAGGTGCTGAGCAGCTCAAAAAATCTTGGAGCCCAATCCATCTCCTGTCAGCGAGCGTACGAACCTATAATTGCATAATAAAAAATGGAGGCCCACACAAGCGGTGCCTCATGTGACGTGTTGAGGCGGCGCAGCCAGAGAAATGAAGGGATGACTCACACACACATCAAAATCACAGGAGCGCTCAAACGTTTTATCAGCATAAACACAGCATCATCCAAAGCTGATCTATTTCTTCCTGCATGTTTTTGTAACTTTTCAGAAAGCACCAAAAAGCATAGTCAGATTGACTGTCTTGCAATGAAACGCAGCAACAAGAGTTCCTGCACAAATGTGAGAATTTGCATTCATAAGGCACAAACCCCACACAGGTGTTTGTTATTCTTCTTGAAATAAACACATTTGCACAGCTGAGATGGATGCCTTTCATAAGGACTAATACGATAATGACATAAAATAATAACCAGTGCGTTGTCTGAGGTATCCATCATATGTGGAGTTTAAGTAACTGGAAGACGTAACCATGTCACACCAACTCCAGCAGATGTAATAAATGTCTCACGTTGAAGAATCGCGTGACCATGAAGCCAGCATTTGTGTTTTACTCATGAAACATCCCTTTTGTGCAATTTCTACACAACAAAACCACAGAACCAGGCTTTCCATACAGGACCACCCAGACATATGTTTGCTTTCTTGGGAAATGACTCTAGAACATAGGAAGATGTATTATTTTGACATTTTACTGGTTGTTAGAAGCTAAAGTTTTTTTTAATCAGATCCTCCATCCAGCTGGTTTAGAAATGTGTCTCCAGGCTCCTGTGAGTCATCTGAGCTTAATCTAGAGTTGTGACCTTTAGATAATAACTTTACTTCTTTTCTGTTGTGGCATCTTCTTTTAGATGAGAGTGTAAATCACCTGTGGCTATCTCATCCTTCGTCTGGTTGCTCGTTATGCTGCACATCTGCACAGCTGCACAGCAGAAGTGCAACGTGGCCCTCGTTAGCTAAGTGCACATTAAAATATCGGCCATTAAACAGGCTCATTATGGAATAATCTTGTAAAAATGTGCTTTTTTGTTCATTTTCATCTAAACAAAAGCTGCTTGCAGATTAGAGCCATGACAGGTGACTTCTTTCTTCATAAACACGTCTTTTTTGAGTGAAAATGGGACAAAAAAGAAGACAAACCAGAGAAAAAAGCAGAGCCATGCTAAAAAGTTGCTTCTTTGAAAGAAAAGATGAGTGGAACAGGGGGCCTTGGGCCAGCTGCAGACAGGATTTATACAGTGAAGTAGGACTAGACGTCAGCAGCTGCTTATGAGTGAAACAAAATGGGATTTTACTGTTTTTTCTGCCTTTTTAGGACCAGATCATTTTTTGACTTCTCT
The DNA here is from genome assembly GCF_043380555.1 of Nothobranchius furzeri. Classification (NCBI taxonomy): domain Eukaryota; kingdom Metazoa; phylum Chordata; class Actinopteri; order Cyprinodontiformes; family Nothobranchiidae; genus Nothobranchius; species Nothobranchius furzeri. The sequence continues at coordinate 41,788,795 of NC_091747.1, read as the reverse complement.
CTTTCCTTAACCTAACTATGCTAGCTAGCATGCTAAAAATAATGATGTAATCTTAAACGTTGAATCAAAATAACTAAACAAAATGTCTCACCAAAGTGAGAGTTTTCCTGTCGTGTTCATTGGGATGGCGTCTTGTTTTTCTGAGTGTTTACAGGTCAGTGCTCTCTGGCTGTGGAACACGTCAGGTCGAGGGTTGATGGACCCGCACGTTCAAGGAAAAGCTTTTCCAAGAAATGTTCTGAGGGTTTCGGTCGCAACGACAGAAAACGGAGGAGGGTTTGAGCTTTGAGGAGCAAAAATGAGGAAAAAATGGAAATGAGTCAGCATGTTTTGCAAAAACGTTGGACCTTATAAAAATCTCCAGTTTGTCCACTGAGAGGCTGCTGCTGGCAGGGAAAACCTCTGCATAGACAAGAACTGAAATGTTAATAATGCTATTTTCTATGTATTTCTATAAGTCAGTGAAATCTTCTGTTAAGAAAATTAAGCTGTAATCATCAAGAAGAAGAATCAGATCATTCTAAAAGGTAAAAACTAACAAAAACCACATTGCATGAGAGTTTGAATAAGTTTAATCTTGTCCCTCTCTGCTGCGCTTGATTTCTGCTTCAAAGTCCTGCTGTGCAGATGCTCTCTAGATACTTTGAATCAATAATTTATTAATTCCTTCATAATTACTTAAAATCATGAAGCCTGGTGGGTTATTTTTAGGACAAAGTGATGGTTTTGAGCAAAAGTCGTTGATAATTTAACTAAAATCATTTTCAAAAAATGTGTCTCTTTTTGTTCATTTTAGTTCAAAGCAGAGAACTTGAAAACTTGTGTTTTTTCCATATATTTTCAGTCTTTGCTATGAAAATATGCTAATGTTTTCTGCCTAAGTTGTCAGTCATTATCAAAAAAATCCTCTTTGGCATCGATGGATCCAGGATGAGTCGTGATGTTTCAAGTCATTTTACCAAATATAAAAACTTTGATTAGAACGCTGGTGAACATGGGAGATATTATATTATATTATATTATATTATATTATCTGTGTACTGGTGACTGACTGTCCACAAACTTATACTAACTAATGATTTAGAGAGAGACATCCATTAGAAAAGCTCTTTTAATAAACAACTCTTCTGACACCCATCTACTCATTATACAAATCACTACACCAGAGGCCAGACAACACTCAGTACATTAGATCTGACACAGTTCAGTGATCCGGAGGAATCTGGTGATGAAGTGTGTGTGTGTGTGTGTGTGTGTGTGTGTGTGTGTGTGTGTGTGTGTGTGTGTGTGTGTGTGTGTGAATAACGATTAATCCTTCTTTAAGATAGAACTTTTCTTATTTATTTCTCCTGTTGTTACCGATTCATAAATATATTTAAACCAGTACATGTATTAACAACAGATTTGTTTAAACCAGTAAATCAACACTCTGGTCTAAATGACCACATGAGTTCTGATGTTTGGCCTGTTTAAGCGGCACTAAGTAACTTTGTCATATTTTTAAATCTTTTTCTTGAGTCAGTCGCAGCTAAAACGACCCTTTACAGGGTGAACAGTCACTCAGCCCCTCAGTGCATCTGAGCAGCCTGTCCCGGAGCATACATTTACCCAAGCACATTGGGGCAAACTCCTGCACAACAGGAGCAGATTTAACTGGACTTATTGAACAAGGAAGGTAATAGAAACCTGCTGTTACAGTTGGTGTAAGTTGGCGTTGGTGTTGTCTCAGCCACGTCCAGGACGAGTTCAGAGTGTTCTCCGACTCGTTAGAACAAAAGGAATGTGTGTGTGATAATTAAGCACCAAGATCAGAAGGGTCAGAAGTGCAGAGCCTTGTTCCCATTGTCTTCTCGGGGTTACGGTGCGGTCAGTGCAATTAATAGCTTTTACTGATTCATGATGTGAAACGCTTCAAGCTGTAACAACAGAGATTTCCCCAAAGGCTGTTGAAAACACTCTCAGGTAGAGAGGAACAAAAACTTCTGAAACATCTCGTGTGTCACTGATTTCAATTCAATTTATTCACCTTCTCGTGAGAAAGAAAATAACTGAATTTTTTTCAGTTTTTCACCTTATTAATTTAGAAAACTACTGTATCGTGTCTAAATGTTTAAATATTAACAAAATTTTAATATTAAGAAACAAATGAAGAATTACATCAAATAAATGAAGTCACTTGTAGAAATATGAATTTAAACATTTATGTGCAAATTCACAAAAAGGAATCAGCCAATAAAAATAAATGCCAGGTGAAGGGAACCCTTAACATCTCAGAATTCCTTTGATAGTAAGATTGAGTGAATTCATTTAATCCAGGGACTATTTACCAGTGCTCCTGTCTGGGTTCCATGATGAATGATCTGTGGTTGAACAGGCGTTAGAAAGAGGATCTCCTCACCCTGCTTTTATTCAGGTTGCTATGGTGTCAGTAGCTTTTGCTACGTTTGTTTGGAAATATGAAAATCATCTGAGTGATGGACAAACCGGCGGTGTGAAGCAGATGCTGCATCGATCCTCATCTGTGATGAAACACAAGCCAACGGGCAAAGCTGTCAGTTTTCAAGTCTATTTACATTCCAACCCTCATGAGCTGTGGCTGAAGACCAGAAGAAGGAGATGAGAAATACAAATGACTGGTGTAAAGGCAGGACAGTGTCCCACCAGGAGAAGACACTGGAGAAACAAAATCTCAGCTGGCCTGGGAACACCTTCACTCTGGAAGAACCGAAGGAGCCACAGGGAACGGCAGATCTAGGGGTTCATTCTCAAGATGTTGCCTCAAAACCTGCTTCCTGAGGCAGAAGATGGATGGAATGACATGGTGAATACTGAATACTGGATTGTGGTATTCATAGATAACCTAACACCACCCAGCACACATCTCTGTTGGTCAAAAATGTCCCTCAGAAAAATCAAATGCAAACATGAGAAGTTTCACCAACTAGTTTGGGCCAAATTACGTTTTACTCCCTGAAAAATAATTTCTTATAAAAAATATCTGAGCAGGATAAAGTTTTATGCATTTATGTTATTTTCACGTGGTTTCCAATTTGACTTATTATTATTATTATTATTATTATTATTATACTCAAAAGCCTAAAAACTGCAGGTGTCAGTATTATTTAACTTCATCATGGCTGTATTATTATAAAATATTACAATATAAGGTACCACTTTACAATAAGGGTCCCTTTATTAAGTTGCTTATTGCATAATTAAGCATTAATAAACTATTCAATAAAGTGTTAACTGTTTTTATGCATTACATAGCATTACTAAACATATTATTTAATGCATTATTAAGCAATTTACTAATGCACTAATTGACTTTAATAAAGATACAGTAATTGTCACATTAATTTTACCAAAAGAATAGTTACTTTTAATTAAAATAAGAGTTTTCTGATTATTTACATACAAAAATTCAAAGGGTTCAATCTAACTCATATTTTCTTACAGACATAACCATGAGAGGAAGCTCCTTATTAAAGCTCAGTGTAATAACAGTGATCTGAACCAGACTGAAAACAAACACTGAATGCTTTCAGATTAAGCTTTTATAAAAATCAACATGACATACCAGAGGAGGTATAGTCTCACAGGCATGTTATGGGTCAATGGGAATAAGAAAATCAAATGTGGCTGAAATAAACAGAATTTGTGTTGCAGGTAGACAGACTAGTCAATGACTAAATGATTCAAACTAAACTGCTGCTGGGTGTTGTTGGGGTCAGTGCCTAATTAATCTGCTGTGATGACAGATGAGAGAAATGGCTGCAGGTCCATGATTGTTTTCTCTGAACAAACTCAGTTTGCAGACAACAAAATGAAACATAGTTTATGATGAGCGTGTTTACCCAAGGCCGGATTATAATATGGGCAAACATAATTATTTTAGGCACAGACAACATCCCCCACACTTTTGAAAAGCTTGCAACGCTTCTGCTACCAGTTACAAATTGTGAAGGGGAACGATTTTCACAAATGGCAAGAATAAAAAATGAACTGCGAACAACACAAACTCAACAGCGCCTTAGTGCACTGTCACTGATGGCATTTGAATCTCAGCTTGTCAAGAATCTGGACTTTGATGACATTGTAAATGAATGTACTAATATAAAGGCCAGAAAACTGTTTTTCTGAAGGCAAGAGAGGAGACCAACAAGAGGAAACAAAAAGAAGAGGAAGGAGCCAGGAGTCAAGAGGAAGAAGGAGACAGGAGACAAGAGGAGGAAGGAAACAGGAGACAAGAGGAGGAAGGATACAGAAAACAAGAGGAGGAAGGAAACAGGAGACAAGAGGAGGAAAGAAACAGGAGGCAAGAGGAGAAAGGAAACAGGAGACAAGAGGAGGAAGGAGACAGGAGACAAGATGAGGAAGGAAACAGGGGACAGGAGGAGGAAGGAGACATGAGACAAGATGAGGAATGGATGTGGTCCAACAGACTGAAACCGGCGCTCTGAAGTTACAAGTGCGATATTCTGTCCACAGAGGGCAATGGGGGGTCTGAGTGACATCATTAACTCTGTAAAGAGTAATTTTAGCGCACACTGGCTCAAGAAAAGGATTTAAAATACGAAAATGTTGCACAGTATGGCTTTAATATTTGAACAAAAACAATGAGGACAAACTTTTAAGCAGCTCTGCATCAACCAGCATATCTTTCATTATTAATCCATAGATGATTCATATGTGGACTTCCTTGCAGCAAACGCATTTATAGTATCATCAAATGACACCTGTCTAGTGTAACGGAATGAAATGATTGTTTCCCCTCTCCTCTGCACAAGACTAGTCTGCATGAGATATGGCCACAAGGTCTCATGCATTTGCTTCTAACCTGCTTCTTTTCAGCTCAACAGAAGAATGAAGAATGGACTCTTTCCTTTTAATTAATCAAAGAACTCTATTTTAATAAAGCTAAACCAACCAAGTGTTAGTCAATAAATACGATGTGACCAATCTGTGAAATCAAAATATTGATAACTTTACTATAATCCTAAAGAAGATAAAAGTAATATGACTTTAAATGTTCCAGTAGGACTGATCTCACGTAGCGCTACAATACATGACACATTACTTTCACTGATCCAATCAGAATCAGCCAGATCTTACGGAGGCGTGGTTTTGATGGTGTTTGGTAAGTCTGTCAACTTTTCATTCGACCATAAACCAAAACACCCGAAGTGTAAAACTATGCCACGCCATCTCTAACGCCAGTTCAAAGCGTTCTAGAGAAGTGTCGGAGTGGCCAATCCGTAACTTTTCTCTTCAACCGAAAGAACCCACGACAATCTGGATAAAATTCGTTGCTGTTCCAACTGCTGCGACGGTTCCTTTCAGAATAAAAGCTTAACCAGCTGACTGTTATGTGTGCTTCCACTAGGTTTCCTGAAGCTGTACCATTGCGGAGAATAACAGCACCAGTTATCTCCAAGGCATTGGTAAAGTTCTTCTCAGAGTTTGGCCTACCAAAAGTAATCCAAACTGATCAAGGTACCAACTTCAAGTCAAAACTTTTGCAGAAGTGGTTAAAATCTTGGGTGTCACTCATGTTACGTCAAGTTCTTACCATCTTGAGAGCCAGGGAGCTTTGGAACGTTTCCATCAAACTCTTAAATCAATGTTGTGCAAGCACTGCCAGAGTTCTCAGAAGGATTGGGATGATAGTGTCCCACTTCTGTTATTTGCTGTTCGTGAAGCTGTTCAAGAGTCACTGGGTTTCAGCCCAGCGCAGTTGGTATTCGGACATGAAGTAAGGGGTCCTTTGAAGGTTCTGAAAGAACAGTTGACTTTGCCAGAGAGGACTACTAAGACCATCCCAGAATATGTAGTTAAACTAAAAGATAGACTCCAGAAGGTCCGCGCTTTAGCTGAAAGTGCTCTGACTTCATCCCAAAAGAGAATGAAGCAACGTTATGACAAAAAGGCAGTCATACGTTCGTTTAACCCAGGTGATAAAGTCCTTGTCTTACTACCTGTTCTTGGTTCTGCACTCTCCACCAAATTTGCAGGTTCATATGTCATCAGAGAAAAACTCAGTGACACCAACTACACTGTCAACACTCCTGATCGCAAGTGGCGAGTAAGGTTATGTCATGTGAACATGATAAAACCGTACTGTTCCAGGGAACCTGACCTGGTGGGGTCCACGGCAGAGGGGGAGGAATCCGTCTCTGCATTGGCACCAGTGGTAACAGTGGAATCCCTCAGAGTTGACGAAAGTGATGGTTTGGTGGAACCGACCCTTATGAAACATGGGGCCAGACTTGCTAATACAGAGGTGTTAGCTAATCTTTCTGAGTATCTTTCTCACCTTTCAGATGACCAGCGGAAGGACGTGGAAAAACTCATTTATCAGTTCCCTACACTTTTTGGTGATGTTCCTTCACAAACTGACCTTGTCTTTCATGACATTGTTTTGGTGGATCCAAAACCCATCAAGCAGAGTGCTTACTGGGTTAACCCTGTAAAAAGAGAGCTGATGAAGAAAGAGGTAGAGTATCTCATTGAAAATGAATTAGCAGTTTCAAGTAATAGTCCATGGAGTTCTCCTTGCCTGTTGGATATGAAACCCAATCGAAGTCCAAGATTCTGTACGGATTTTCGAAAAGTGAATGCTGTCACTGTGCCTGATGCACATCCTTTGCCTCGCATTGATGACTGCATCGATGAAATTGGTCCTGCTACCTACGTTAGTAAACTGGATATGTTGAAAGGTTACTGGCAGATCCCATTAACTGAAAGAGCTTCTGATGTTTCTGCTTTTGTAACGCCTGATCACTTTCTTCAATACAAAGTGATGCCTTTTGGATTATGCAATGCTCCAGCTACCTTCCAGAGGCTTGTGAACCTACTACTGGGAGAGGTGCAAAACTGTCGAGCGTATCTAGATGACATCGTTGTGTATTCCGACAACTGGACGAGTCACGATGCAATCTTAAGGGAGGTATTTCAACGTTTATCGCACGCCAACTTGACTCTCAACCTTGCCGATGTGAGTTTGGTAAAGGAACTATCCTTTACCTTGGTCAGAGGGTGGGAGGAGGATGTGTCTGTCCTGAAGATGCTAAGATCCAAGTGATTAATGCTTTCCCTGTTCCAAAATGCAGAAAAGAACTACGCCGATTTTTGGGTATGATAGGTTACTAGCGCAGGTTTTGTAAAAACTTTTCATCTGTAGCGTCTCTGTTAACAACCTTAACCAGTCCGTTACAACATTTTGCTTGATCTGATGAGTGTCAGCAGTCTTTCGAGCATCTCAAAGCCACGCTTTGTTGTACTCCAGTGTTGTCTGCTCCAAATTTCTCTTTGCCCTTTAAGATTGAGGTTGATGCCAGTGCAGTAGGTGCCGGAGCTGTCCTTCTGCAAGAGGATGTGCAGGGAATTGACCATCCTGTGAGTTATTTTTCTAGAAAGTTCAATACTCACCAAGTTAAGTATTCTACTATAGAAAAGGAAACCCTCGCACTGTTACTGGCCTTACAACACTTTAAGGTTTATGTTGGTTCGAGTTCTGAACCTGTTAAAGTTTTTACTGATCATAATCCTCTAGTGTTTCTCTCCAGGATGTTTAACCAGAACCAACACCTTATGTGTTGGGCTTTGATCATTCAAGAATACAACCTGGAGATCCATCACAAAAGGGGTTCAGAAAATGTGTTGGCTGACACTTTATCTCGTGCAACTTAACTAAAGCAATGGATTGATTCAAACAGTGTTTGATCTTTAAAGGGTGGATGTATTACGTGCAAAGCGCTTTTGCTGGCAGTTTCTATAACTGTTTTCTTTTCCAGTTTCAAGTTGCCTGCTACACTGAGGTGAACCTTCCCTTTTTGTCAGTGATTGGCTGCTGTGCACCTGGTTGCCCAATCAGCTGTGGAGCCTGTCTTTAAATAGCCTACACCTGGTGGAAACAGCAGCCATTTAGTTCTGATCCTGCCTTTGAGCCCAGAGCTTGTTTTCCCCTGCTCTTTAGTGTAAAGTTGAAGCTGAAGTCCTTTTAAAGCTGTGGTGTGTGGTGGGAAGTTTGTGGACCAGGTAAGACGGGGTACCCTGTACATCTGCACACGTAGTATCTGGATGTCTAAAGACACTAGGTAAGCGTGGGTAGTACCACCCTTGTCCTGGTTTTTGAACACCATTTTGTAGATAAGTAAGTTAGGAGTTTCTTTCTCTTTTTATTCAAGGTTAAGAGTTCAGTTAGGGCCTGTTTTGTTTTATTTGTTTCATTTATTTGGTCAACCCACAGGTCCCTTCTTTCCCCCCACATTTCTTTTTTAATACACACAATCTTCAGCAAATAAACTTTTTGCTCTTTAGCAGACCGGCCTCCTCCATTATTGTGACTGTCATGTTGCTTCCCCTATACCCTAGTCTGGGGGGCATGTAACACCCCCCAAGGTGCTTTACAACACAGTCACTCACACATTCACACACTGGTGGGGATGAGCTACGATGTAGCCACAGCTGCCCTGGGGCACAGTGACGGAGGCGAGGCTGCCGAGCACAGGCGCCACTGGTCCCTCCGACCACCACCACAAGGCAAGGTGGCTTAAGTGTCTTGCCCAAGAAAACAACGACAGCGACAGACTGAGAGGGGCTCGAACCTGCAACCATCCGATTACGGGGCGAGGACTTAACTCCTGTGCCACCGTTGCCCGCAATCCAAGGAGGCCATTTACCATTTAGAAGACTATTTTCACATTTAGTCTGCGTGTTAAACCAAGTGACTGATCATATTTTCACAAATGAAGAGTAAAAAACGTTTTTTCAATGAACTTGCTCTTAATTGTCTATTGTGGTCTTTATATTGCAGCTTGAGTGCCAACACCATAACTGGAGGGTTGCAGGTTCCTGCCCCTTCTGTTGCAGTCATCGTGTCCTTGGGCAAGACACTTAACCTGCCTTGCCTGCTGGTGGTGTTTGTAGGGACCGGTGGCGCCGTAGCTCGGAAACCTCACCTCCGTCAGTGCACCCTATAGGGCAGCTGTGACTAAATTGTAATGTTTTACCACCAGTGTGTGAATGTGTGTGTGCTTGGATGGATGACTGTTGTAAAGCACCCTGGGAGGTTGAAGAACCCTAGAATACCAAACACTATGTCAATTTACCAATTACTTTTACCGTCAATCAACAGGGCAGAGTCCTGCTGGGAATGTCACACCTGGATGAGCTGAACTGGGAAATCAGACAACAATAGTATTCACTTTTGTCTCTCCATTCCAACTAAAGAATCCCAGCCATGCATCAGTATGTAGCAAACAAAAGTTGGAAAATTAGAAAAACATAACAGAATAAAATAAGATAAATAACAGATTGCCTCACACGAAATTCAAGTGTCTAATGTAGGGGCGTTCAAACTTATCAAGATTAGGGTAGAAACTGTTAAAGTAAAAGTCCCAGCTGGCAACAAAAATGGAACTTTTTTTGTCAAAAATTATTTCATGGCAGTTTTTTTATTTGTACTTATCTAAACATCTCTAAAATAGGCATATTGGTAAAAATCCAAACATAGAAATGTTAAAAATGTCAGTCTGCATCAACAGCCTTTCATTCATCTAGAACTACAATCACGCATAATCCCTGGACACGCCGGGTTTAAAGCTTTGAAGTCTGAGGAGTTCCACGACTGTTCACTAAAGAATTGTGTTTCTGAGAGCATTTTAAGGTTTTGTGTCTCTATTTGACTGTCAAAGCCTCAAAAAAATTCCCGATCTGGAATCAACGCTGAGGAGCACAGGATGGGAGTCAGTTCATGCTCAACGGAGAACAAGCCCTGGTCATGAATTGATTAAAGGAGTCAACACTCTTCTGAAAAGTCACAAGAGTTGAGGTACTTTTGTGAAAAATAGTTGATGGCAAATTCTGCTGTGAAAACTCTGAAAAGAGTTGAAGTTACTGAATATAATACACTTGACTATGAAAACAATATTGATCCAGATGGTAATCTGTTAAATACAATTAATGATAACTGTAAATATTACACAAATGATCAGTTTAATAGTTCTGTAGATTTAGGTCATTTCTCACTTATCCACTTTAATTGTAGAAGTCTTTACGTTAGTTTTGACCAAATTAATGCATATATGAAAACATTTAAGCACCAATTTGAAGTGATTGCTTTATCTGAAACATGGTTAAATGAAGAAAAGGGTACAGATTTTGATATGGTAGGGTACCATTTGTTTTATACAAACAGAGGAAAGAAAAAAGGTGGAGGGGTTGCACTGTACGTCAAAAGTGCCTTGAAGTGTAAAATACTGGAGTCCATGGCAGTAGCTGTGGAAGATGTGATGGAATGTGTAGCTGTTGAAATAGAAATGGAAAAAACTAGAAACATTATAGTAGCCTGTATATATAGAACACCTGGCTCCAATTTACAATGTTTTAATGAAAGATGCGAAACTCTCATAGATGGATTAAATGACAACAAATCCTGGTTAATATGTGGAGATTTCAATATTGATTTACTTAGCCAGAGAAACAAAATGACTAGAGACTTTATGGATGTGATGTCCAGCAGGAGTTTATATCCTGTGATCACTCAGCCTACTAGAATCACCAGTACCTGCGCTACATTAATAGACAATATTTATACAAATGAAATTGAGAAGACAGCTAACAGTGGTCTCCTAATTAGTGATATAAGTGATCATCTACCAATTTTTATAATACATAAAAATGTATTCAAAAAACCTAAGGAGTTAGATCAGATAAAACATGTTAGAATAAGGACAGAGGATGCTATAACAGCATTTTGTAATGACTTGTTGAAGGAGAACTGGAGTGGGGTTTATGTGAAGGATGTGAACGTGGCATATGATACGTTCTTAAAAATATATAAATCTTTATATGATAAGAACTGCCCTGTAGTTGTCTGTAGAAAAAAGATAAATATGAATGTAGAACTGTGGTTAACTAAGGGATTACTAAAATCTTGTAAAAGGAAAAACAAATTATGCAGAGATTTTGTCAGATACCGAACCAAAGCCACAGAAATGAAGTACAAGATATACAAAAATAAATTGACATCATTAATAAGACAAGCAAAAAAAGATCATTATAATTTAAGGCTGAAGGAAAGCATAGGTGACATGAAAAGAACATGGAGAATTCTGAATAGTGTCATAAGATCTAGGTCTCAGCATGCCCGTTATCCAGATTTTTTTTTACTAACGGAGATAAGATCTTGAGGGATAAAGCTGAGGTGGTAAATGAACTTAATTCATTTTTTGTAAACATAGGACCAAGTTTGGCTAAATCTCTGGAAACACAAACTAATGAAGCTGGAAAAATACAAGGAGGGAGCAAAATTTTACAGTCTATGTTTTTAGGGGATGTAAGTGAAAATGAAGTTTTGACGATAATTAGGAAAAGTAAAAATAAAACATCCACAGACTGTGACGGGATTGACATGATGATTGTAAAGAAAACTATTGATTATGTTGTTAAACCATTCACTTATATCTGTAATTTGTCTGTTCAGAGTGGTACATTTCCAGAAAAAATGAAAACTGCAAAAGTAATTCCAATTTTTAAAAATGGTGATAAACATAAGTTTGATAATTATAGACCAATCTCAGTGCTTTCTCAGTCTTCTAAAGTGCTTGAGAAATGGTTTGTTCAGAAACTAGATAACTTTATTGAGAAGGAAAACCTCCTGAGTGAGAGTCAGTATGGGTTTCGATCACATAAATCTACATCCCTGGCTTTATTGGAATTAAATGAAGAACTTTCATCAGCAATAGAAAAAAAACAATATACAGTGGGGTTGTTTATTGATTTAAAAAAGGCATTTGACACAATAGATCACAGTATTTTACTCTCCAAGCTGAGGGATTATGGGATACGTGGAATCGCCCATGACTGGTTAAGTAGTTATTTGACCAATAGAAATCAATTTGTTCAGTTAGATGACGGAATTTCAGATTCACTAGAGATTACACACGGTGTCCCACAGGGGTCAGTGTTGGGCCCTAAGCTTTTTATTCTATATATAAATGACATTTGTGATGTGTCCAAAGTATTACAGTTCATATTGTTTGCTGATGACACGAATATATTTTGTTCTGGAAATGATTTAGAAATTATTATTCAAAATATGGTTTGTGAAATGTCTAAACTTAAGAAGTGGTTTAATGACAATAAATTATTTCTCATTTGGAATAAAACAAAATTCATGGTTTTTGGTAACAGAAGAACTAATGATTTAGTTACGTTGTCTATTGATGTTTTTTTAATTGATAGAGTAAATGAAGTCAGATTCTTAGGGGTTCTCTTGGACCATAAACTTACTTGGAAATCCCATATAAAATATATAAAACAAAAAATATCCAAAAGTATTGGAATTTTAAACAAAGTCAAAGGTTTTCTAGAAATTTCAACGCTTCAGACATTATATTACTCATTTATCTTACCATACTTAACTTATTGTATTGAGGTTTGGGGCAATACGTATAAAACAAACACTAATCCTTTGTTTCTGTTACAGAAGAAAGTTTTGCGAATTCTATATAAAGCAAATCCAAGAGAACATACTAACAAATATTTTGTTCTATCTAAAATTATGAAATTCAAAGACTTAGTTAACTTGAAAATTTTACTAATTATGTTTAAGGCTAGAAATAATTTGCTGCCAACTAATCTACAAAGGTTCTTTGTTTTAATCTCAAAAAATGATAAGAGTAGAAGGAAACCAGAGTTTAAAAGGATATTTGTTCGTACTACATTAAAGCAAATGTGTATTTCAATATATGGTGTGAAATTATGGAATAACCTGGATGATGAATTAAAAAAAATGTACAACTACTGATCAATTCAAAAAAATGTATAAAGATAAAATGCTAAAATCGTATGATTTGGTGAGTTGAGGATGGAGGATTAATGTTTTAGTAGTGATATTATTTGTGGAAGTAGAGAGCGGTTTCTTTTTTGTGTATAAGGCTATTTTGTACTTTTTGTTATTTATCTTGTCTTAGTTAAAGGGGGTAGGTCATATAAGATTTTTTCCTCTTCCTCCCCCTATTTCACTCAAATGCTTATATTCTGATTTGAAGTTTGTATATTTAAACTTTGAATGAAATAAATTATTGAATTGAATTGAATTAAAAATTATTGAAAAAAGCTAAATTTAATGTACCAATGATTTAATCAGTAAAAGACCTTCATGCTGCAATGACAGTTACGGAATCATAATGGCGTTTCCTCTTTAAGTCCTTTGCTGTCAGTCATAACAATTTAAGACAGTCTCATTCCAGCTATGACTGCACTGAGCAGACCTTGGTGAGTCAAAGCAATGCTCCATTGTCAGAACTGACTCACACCGTGACAGCGACCGTCACCGGGGGCCGTTTTGTGACAGCGTGATGCTTCAGTGGTGCTGGAAATGAAATGTTAATGTGAGACAGATTCTCCACAGGTGGCCTCTGCCCTGGGGGTTGGAAGTAAAGGACAGTTATTATGAACCCAGTCAAACTCAACAGCAGCAAAACAAACAAGCAGGAGATTAAGGAGCTTTTCTCAGAATCTCGTTTTATAAGATCGTACAGAACAGGGCGTCATCTCTGAAGGTCAGCTCCAAAAAAACAAACAACTTTTATGATGTAAATTTAATGTTTTACATAAATTCTTGCAAGAAGACATTTTAAATGCTTGTGAGTTCAGCAACAAGCTGGACTGATCTAACATGCTGGTTATGTAAGATTATGCTAGATAGGCTTTACATCAGATTACCCATGTGTATTCAGCAATGTATTAATTAGGCATGTCTCCGTATATCTATCCAGCCTGATGTGGGCTGGTTTTAATCACCAGTCGATGCTGTTGAAGCAGCTCACCCACTTTAATTAATATGTATTATTAACATGTCGATCGTGGAGAAGTTAATGCTCCCATAGGGATCGTTTCCTGCTTCTTCTGAGGTTCCCCGATTCACAATCTGCCTTCTGGGCTGTAAAAATATATCATCCATAAGAAAAAATGGGTTTTATGTGAGTTTTTTACAAAGAAAAGTTAAATGACCATGTTATGATCTCATAAATCACACGTGGTTCTTCACAAGGCTGGGTTTATTACAGGAAACATCTACAGTAGAGTCTGAATAAATGTGGATAAAGCCTTTAAGAGTCTTCCTGTACCATTTCCCTGTCCACAAAATCACCGTAAACTTTAGTTTAATTCAGAAACCAGCTCTGTTGTCGAAGTTCAGCTCAATGTTCAAGACAAAAATGAAAATAAATAAATAAATTGGAGTTTGATTGATAAACAAAACATTTGTGAGATGTGGAAGTCAGTGTAATGTTGTCAGATGATGAATGAGTGTAGGGAGAGCTGTGAGTAAAACAAAACAACTAGTCACACACACACACACACACACACACACACACACACACACACACACACACACACACACACACACACACACACACACACACACACACACACGCTTCATCGGTCAGGATTCATGAAGGATTTGCAACCAGAAAGCTGCTGGTGCTGGACTGAACTAAAGCTGGTTCATAAATAAACAAAGCATCAGTATTAATTATTTATATGATTAAGACATTTTATTTAGTTTTAGTCTTTTGATCTAAATTCTTTTTCATTTTAGTCCCGATTTGGTCATTGAATTAGTTTTAGTTTTAGTCTTGTTTTAGTCGACATGTTTATTCAGTCTGATGCAATAATGAACTTCTGTAGAGGAAATGTTTAGTCCTACTTGAAACTGTAAAGCAATATGAAAAGTTCACATTTCACGCTTTGGACCAATAAAACTATATTTATAAGTGTTTAAATAACAATAATTAATGGAAAATACCAAAATGAACACTGACACTTTGAAATTGCACTTCTCAATAATAATACAATGGACAAATCTGTTCATAAATCGTTAAAAATGTCGATCAGTATTGACCATAATTTCTTCTTCATAGAAATATAATTTTTAGTTTTTGTTTTGTTTGAATCCTCAAAAATTAGTTAATCACAAGAAAGCTTAAGATAGTTTGTCATTTAAAACAATCCTAAGAGTTATGTTTACATTTCTGACAGAGTTCAAAAACTGAGTTTCAAACTGTGTTTATTAATTCTGTTCAAAACAGGAATTGTGAAGGCAGCTCTATGCAGTGTTCTGACCCACTTTATATAAATGACTGATGATTAAAAAACACACAAACCTCTGGAAGATGAGACAGCAAGCTCATGGTTGTCCATCACTTACCTGACTACCGTAATTTCCAGCCTATAGAGCGCACCTCAATATAAGCCGCACCTACTAAGTTTTTAAAAACACATGGAACTGTACTTATATCAGCCGCACCAGGCTAAAAGCCGCAGATATCTGCCGGATATCTACTGAACTGAAAACGTAGTTTAACTGAACGTAACTCAACGTAACTCAAATGATCAGTCGTCGTCTTCCTCCGCTTATCCAGGTCCGGGTCGCGGGGGCAGCATCCCAACTAGGGAGCTCCAGACCATCCTCTCCCCGACCTTCTCCACCAGCTCCTTCGGCAGGACCCCAAAGCGTCCTGACCAGATGCCCAAACCACCTCAACTGGCTCCTTTCGATCCGGAGGAGCAGCGGTTCTATTCCGAGTCCCTCCCGAATTGATCAGTATCAAACAAAACAGAAAAGTTATTGATTAGTTTATTCATCATCCTCCTGCGCACTGAAACCACTGAAGTCATCTTCAGTGTCGGAGTTGAACAGCCTCAGAAGAGCTTCGTCACATAACTTTTCTGTGGCGATGTCAGTGTCGCTGTCCGTCTTGCTGTCATCATCCCCGGGTGAAGCTGGCTTGAATGAGTTCTTCCCGCTGCCGTCTCCAGCGCCGAACCTTGGATTCATTCATGCCAAGCTTACGTGCGGCAGCACTGTTTTCCTCCTTTACTCGATGGCCTTCAATTTAAATGCGTCATCATATGAACTCATACGTGTAGTTACCATGATAAGGGGGTATGGATTTAAAAATAATTATTTGTCGTGCCGGCTGCTTGCATGTGTTAAAATTAAAATGAGCACTTTCTTCGATTTCCACTTTTGACTTCCACCTGTTTCACTTTCTGCTAAAGTGCCCCCTGGCAGGTGAAGGAAAATCTTCAGTAAAGCTGCACCTCATTATAAGCCGCATGGTTCAAAGCGTGGGGAAAAAGTAGCGGCTTATAGTCCGGAAAATACGGTAATAACTCTGAAGCGGGGAGAGAAAACACCCTGGAGAACAGCTTCATTGGTTGTTGCCTCTTGTTGCTTTGACCCAGCAGAGCTGGTGACACCAGAGCTAGAGCCGAAGGTAGCAGGGGAAAACTGGAAGAGCTGGTGCTAAGTGAGCTACGGCTCTGGGTTAGGACTGGAAAGAGTTTGGTGGAAAATGCCTTTGGGAGGACTTGGGCAAGCACTCGGATGGTTTGCAGGGTCCTTTATCATTCCAGGTGGGTTTGTAGAAGAACCACCACTCTGCCTCCTTGAAAGGAGTCAACTGAGATTGGGATATTTTATTAGGTTGCTTCTTGGTTCCCTTACTTAGGAAGTTTTCTGGGCAAGTCCCTTTGGGAGGAAACACTGGGGCAGACACAGAGCTCACTAGAGAGATTCACCATCAATGGTTTGGGAATGCTTGGGATTTTGGATAAGGAGCCAAAGATGTATACATATGTATGTATGCATGGATGTATGCATGGATTTATGCATGTAAGTGTAGCCTCCGGAAATGGTCTGTTTTTCCATCTACAGGTCGACGTCTTCAGTATTGGGTCACAGGGAGACAAAAAACTTAACTGGGGCTTTAATCTGCAAGAAAGATACCGTGCTTGCCAAGGTCCCTCCAAGCTCCCTCTTATCTAAGACTGCTTCCTTCACAACACAAGACAGATGAACTGTCATAATTGAATCATACAATGAACAAAAAAAGTAAATAATCATATGGTTGAATGAACAACAATGGTTGAAGAATAATAACAATGTTTTGATTAATTTGTGCTTAAATTACTGAGGTTGAAATGAATATTATTATGTTATGATCAGTAAAGTTAGATTTAACAAGTGATTCACTATCTACTGACAGCTCACACACTCAGACACATGACGATGACAAGGTTAAACTAATATCATTACACATTGCTTTCTGTTCCACAAATCAGAACTCCTGTATCTGATGCGAGGCGTGTTGTCTGAGGTTTAAATGTCAAATTCTGATTTGTTACTAAATCAAAATATGACAATCATTAAAACCGAGCTCACTTCACACAGTGAGTCAGTTCTTGTGAGTTCTTGAGAAAGCTTCGGACCGGCCATCTGGAGCCAAACCTCTTTAACCCAGAGCATCTTTTGACAAGCTGTCAAAAACCTGTTGCATGCTACAGCTAACCGCAAACGGTTCCTTCAGAATAAAGCTGAACCAACTCCCAACTCCTCCGACTCCAACTAGGCCCATCAACCTAGATAGCTTTGCTCCTGTTTCTTTGCCTGAGTTAACCAAACTAGTTAACTCTATGAAGACCTCTGCATGCCCCCTCGACATCTTACCCTCATCTTTGTTTAAAAGGGCTTTTCAGTCCATCGATCCCAGCGTGCATGCTCTCCATAATTATTGCTTCTCTGGTTTCTGGTCAGGTCCCTGCTTATTTTAAGAACGCTGTAATCCACCCGCTTCTTAAAAAATCGAGTCTTGACGCCTCTCTCCATAGCAGCTTCAGACTATCTCTAAACTTCCGTTCATCTCCAATATCTTGGAAAATGTTGTGGCTAAACAACTAACAGCTGCTCTTGATGAACATAACATCTATGATTGCTTACAGTCAGGTTTTCGTAAAGCTCATTATACTGAAACAGCTCTTGTTAGGGTCTCTAATGACCTTCTGACACAGTGATGCAGGGGACTGTTCTGTTCTGGTCCTGCTGGACCTGACTGCAGCCTTTGACACTGTTGACCATCACCTGCTACTGGAGAGGCTGAGAGACTGGGTAAGCCTATCAGGAAATGCTCTGGAGTGGTTCTCCTCTTATCTCTCTGAGCGCTCTTTTCTGTGGCCGTCTCTAAGTTTAGGTCCACCGCCACCTCCCTTACCCATGGTGTCCCACAAGGTTCTGTGCTGGGGCCTCTGCACTTCCTCCTCTATCTGCTTCCTCTTCAGCACATTCTGAGCTCCTTCAAAGGAATCTCCTACCATCTTTACGCAGATGATATCCAACTGTACATCTCCTTTAAGCTCCATGAGATGTCTAAGCTGCAGCTGTTACACACCTGCTTAGACTCTATCAAAACCTGGATGGCTGGAAGCTTTCTTCAGCTGAATGAAGATAAGACTGAGATCCTCCTCTGTGCCCCAGACAAGCTGGTTCCCACAGTCAGAGACTCACTTGGTCAGCTTCAGTGTTGGGAATGTTACTTTAAAAAAGTAATTAGTTATAGTTACTGATTACTTTGTCAAAAAAGTAACTCAGTTACTAACTGAGTTACAAGATTATAAAAGTAACTATTTACCAAAAAAATTTACTTAATTACTTTTTTCATTAAAGCATGCAAGAATTACTACAATAGTGAAATATAAATGACTAATGACTGTAACATAATAAAATGTATGTTCAAATGTTTTTTATAAACCTGAATAATTTAAATAAATAAGCACTTAACAGGAGGAACTACTAACAGGAGCATTACACTTATTTAGACTATTAAAAGGTCACTGTGATATTTAACAAGACTCCAATCAGCTAAAATTTAAAATTGCAAACAGAAACACCTGTAAAGGTTCCCGAGCCTTTAAATGGTCTCTCAGTCTAGTTAAATTACAGAAATGAATGTCATTTTGCACAGCATTTTAATTTTTCCAGCTTCACATAACTGTGTGTTTTTACTAGCATTTCTGTTGCTGGTAATCTAGTAATGGTTAAATAAATAAATAAAATCCTTTAAAATGACACTAGAAGAGGCACAAGCCTGATGGAGGACTTACATTTACTAACTTGGGTCAGACCCTAACACAGAAGAGCTGAAGCTGGGTGGTAAACACACACAGGTAGTTCTAATGACACCTGAGCTCCATGACGTTTGAGACTGATGCATCAGTGTTACAGCGGGACTAAAGACATGATCAGAAACAGGTTACAGCTGGATGATCTAGGAAGGTAGAAGATCAGGACGTCTGAGTGGTGAACAGGTGAGCGGACCTTCGGGACGTCCCGCGGTCACGTTAAGAAGGGCACGGCTGCAGACCCGCAGATTCGCTGCTGCAGCAACGAATCTGCGGGGGGTCTGCAGCCGTAGACTATTCATCACATCTTCCTCGTTCTTCACGGGCCGTGATGCGCTTGGATGAAAACATCTACCTCTTTAGCTCCTGATCAGCTGATGACAGCTTCAACACACTGCGCTGCTTAACGCACGCATTTCCTTATCAGTAACAGAAACAATCAAGTTGTTAAAAGAAGACGGTAATTAATTTGTTTGCTCGTTACAGAAAGAAATATTTTTTTTAATTAACGTGGTTATTTTAAACGGCGTTATTCCCATCACTGCTCTGTTGGGTCTACAGCAGGCAGCGACTGACAGTGAGAACACTGAGGGTCTCCGCCCACCCGGCCAATCATCGTGTTAGTAAGTGCGTTACCGACACCTCTCTCTCCCTGGCTGCAGCTGAAGTGTGGCGGTCAGAAAGCCTCACACTGTTGCTCAACGTTCGACAAGCACATAGTAACGCACAACCTTCCATCCCCAGTAATGGTAACGGCGTTGCAACAGCGGGAAAAGT